>NC_036849.1:275520-427659 GCF_002910315.2 Salvelinus sp. IW2-2015
ACCCCCCCCCCCCCCCGTATTGTGTGTACCTATGCAATCCTTTCAGATGTATTTGACATGATCATTGAATTAACATGTAATCTATTCCAACAACAACAGCGAAGAGTTAAACTGACTATTCTTTCTGATCTGTGGCGGGAGAGTCCTAAAACCACTGGAATACAATGCTGCTTACAGCTACCAGAGAGGTGAGTCCCTTTTTGTTATTTAGGAAGTTACATAAATTGCTTTATAGAAAGCAATCCATTTCTCCCAACAAAATATTATTTGTGATGGCCATACCACCAGGCTTAGTTAGTGAGCTCCAAAAGTATTATGAAGTGACACTTTTTTGTTGTTTTTTGGCTCTTACTCCAGCATTTGGAATTTAAATTACTAATGAGTAAATCAGACTGTCCGCTTTAATTTGAGGGGATTTTCATCCATATCGGTGAACCGTTTTAGAAATTACAGCACTTTTTATACATAGTCTACCCATTTGATGGGACCAAATTCACTTGTGTATTTAAATATAATAAAAGTGTTGATTAGGTCCCATATTCTAGCATGCAATGACTACATCAAGGTTTGACCCTACAAACTTGTTGGATGCACCTACTGTTTGTTGTTTGTGTTTCAGATTATTTTGTGCCCAGTAGAAATTAATGGTAAGTTTTGTTGTCATTGGATTCCCTTTTGTTTAAATAAGAATAGAATGTTTCTAAACACTGCCTACATTAATGTGGATGCTACCATGATTACGGATAATCCTGAAGAATGTGAATAATGATGAAAGCTATTGACGCACAAATATCATATCCCCCAAAAATGCTAACTCCCCAGTTATTGTAATGGTGAGGGGTATGATATTTTGTGCCGTCAACTTCTTACCCATCGTTATTCACTATTCATTCAGGGTTCTGTAATCAAGGTAGCATCCACATAATGTAGAAGTGTTTAGAAATCTATTCTATATCTTATTTTAAAATAAGTGAGACTCAAATTGCACAATACATTATTTACAAGGCCCTCCACTAATTGGCACCCTTGTAAATATCAGCAAAAACGGGCTGTGAAAAAAAGTCTATTGTTTATCTTCTTGGTCTTTATTCAAAATATTCACACATCTAACCTTTTTTAAAGTAAAATAATTGAAAAAAAAAATTCTTATCATAAACAAATAATGTGCGCCACAATTATTGGCACCCTTCATTCAATACTTTTGCAACCTCCTTTGCGCAAGAACCGCTATGAGTCTTCTCCTAAATGCGTTGAGGTTGGAGAACACATGGCAAGAGATCTGAGACCATTCCTCCATACAGAATCTCTTCAGATCCGAGCTATGCTTGGGACTCTCTTCGCTCATCCCACATTTTCTAATGGGGTTTAGTCAGGGGACTCAGATGGCCATGGCAAAACCTTGAATCTATCGTCAGCAAAACCATTTTGGTTTTTTGAGTGTGCTTTGGATCATTGTTTGCTGGAAGATCTGAACAGGACCAGTTTAAGCTTCCTAGCAGGAGGCAGTCAGGTTTTGATTAAATAGTCCTCTAAAAAAAAAAAAAAAAAAAAGAAGAACTGTGCTGTCTGGTTTGCTTAAAATAAGGAATGTGAAATTATTTTTACTTTTTGATTCTTAAGTTTATTTATTTACTCAAGTAGTATTTTACTGGGTGACTTTCACTTTACTTCTGTCATTTTCTATTAAGTTAATCTTTACTTTTACTATAGAATGATAATTGGGTACTTTTTCCACCACTGGTTTTAACATGGGTGTGAGCGTTTCCTTTCACCATATATTTTGCACCAGTCTGCTCTATTCCCTTTTTAAATCCAAGTCGCATTGAGATTGACTTTTATACTTTCAACTTTAGCTCTCGAACCGAAGGCCATACAGCCATAAGGCTCTCATTTGAACAATTGACCGCAGCGGGGCCAATGTCCACAACTGTACCGACGCTCTGTCTACACGTTAATAACCACCGCATGCAATACGGTTTTGGAAACCTCAGAAATTCTACATTCCTAGCACCCCAAAAATGATTTTACAAATACAAAATATACACTTCAAAATATACACGTACTGTGCATCGTTGTAACACAGATTCCCACGAAGGTGTTGTAGAAACAAAGAACTTTCTATTCTTGTTTTGAGAAATGAAGGCTATTACCTGTCTCTTATACACATCTAGATGTGTATAAGAGACAGCCTCCCCCCCCCGTATTGTGTGTACCTATGCAATCCTTTCAGATGTATTTGACATGATCATTGAATTAACATGTAATCTATTCCAACAACACAAGCGAAGAGTAAACTGACTATTCTTTCTGATCTGTGGCAGGGAGAGTCCTGATGTAAAAATCCCACTGGAATACAATGCTGCTTACAGACTACCAGGAGAGGTGAGTCCCTTTTTTGTTATTTAGGAAGTTACATAAATTGCTTTATAGAAAGCAATCCATTTCTCCCAACAAAATATTATTTGTGATGGCCATACCACCAGGCTTAGTTAGTGAGCTCCAAAAGTATTATGACAGTGACACTTTTTTGTTGTTGTTTTGGCTCTATACTCCAGCATTTTGGAATTTAAATGATACAATGAGGTAAATGTGCAGACTGTCCGCTTTAATTTGAGGGGATTTTCATCCATATCGGGTGAACCGTTTTTAGAAATTACAGCACTTTTTATACATAGTCTACCCCATTTGATGGGACCAAATTCACTTGTGTATTAAAATAATAAAAAGTGTTGTATTAGGTCCCATATTCCTAGCATGCAATGACTACATCAAGGTTGTGACCCTACAAACTTGTTGGATGCACCTACTGTTTGTTTTGGTTGTGTTTCAGATTATTTTGTGCCCAGTAGAAATTAATGGTAAGTTGTGTTGTCATTGGATTCCCTTTTGTTGTAAATAAGAATAGAATGTTTCTAAACACTGCTACATTAATGTGGATGCTACCATGATTACGGATAATCCTGAAAGAATTGTGAATAATGATGAAAGCTATGGACGCACAAATATCATACCCCCCAAAAATGCTAACCTCCCCAGTTATTGTAATGGTGAGGGGGTATGATATTTGTGCCGTCTAACTTTCTTACCCATCGTTATTCACTATTCATTCAGGGTTCTGTAATCAAGGTAGCATCCACATTAATGTAGAAGTGTTTAGAAATCTATTCTATTCTTATTTAAAATAAGTGACTCAAATTGCACAATACATTATTTACAGGGCCCTCCACTAATTGGCACCCTTGGTAAATATCAGCAAAAACGGGCTGTGAAAAAAAGTCTATTGTTTATCTTCTTGGTCTTTTATTCAAAATATTCACACATCTAACCTTTTTTAAAGTAAAATAATTGAAAGAAAAAATTCTTATCATAAACAAATAATGTGCGCCACAATTATTGGCACCCCTTCATTCAATACTTTGTGCAACCTCCTTTTGCCAAGAACCGCTATGAGTCTTCTCCTAAATGCGTTGAGGTTGGAGAACACATGGCAAGAGATCTGAGACCATTCCTCCATACAGAATCTCTTCAGATCCGAGGTCTATGCTTGTGGACTCTCTTCAGCTCATCCCACATTTTCTATGGGGTTTAGGTCAGGGGACTCAGATGGCCATGGCAAAACCTTGATTCTATCGTCAGCAAACCATTTTTGTGTTTTTGAGGTGTGCTTTGGATCATTGTCTTGCTGGAAGATCTGACCACGGACCAGTTTAAGCTTCCTAGCAGAGGCAGTCAGGTTTTGATTTAATATCTGCTGGTACTTGGAGTCCATGATACCATGTGTCCTAACAAGTTCATTTTGTTTGATGGCTTTTTTATGGCAACCCTCCCAAACAACTTGTGGTTATGTAGGTGGCGTCTGATTGTAGTTTTTGAGACATTCTGACCGCAAGACCTTGTCCTGCAAATATATATATATTTTTTCCAATAAATGTATTTTTCTAGAAGTACACTAGGCATTTAGAATTAAATGTGGAGTGCAGCTTATAGTTACATGATATCACGTGCCCTGCGTACCTTCAAAAGCATTCAGCAATCATCATTTATTCGAGAAACACTTTCTAGCATTTGTCGCAAAGAAAGTTTGACAAAAGAAAAATCCACCCGTCGAACGGATTAAAATGTTGTCGAGCTTTAGAAAATGTCTCCTATCTGCCGTTTCCATTACACATGTCGAAATGTTTACGACAAATTATTTTGACAAATGAATCTCCATCCATGAAAACCTGCCTACTGTCCCAATACTTTTGGAGCTCACTGTATGTGGTATAAAGAAGTCCTGTTTGTTACCACAGTAGTGTACAATCAAAATGGCCTCATTTTCAGCAGAAGTATATTGATTGGTGTTTGTTGTCTTTCAAGGAGAAATTCTTTCCACAGCTCAAAAGTTACATACACACTTAAACACTAACAATATGCTGTGTTTGTCAGGGTTCAGAGGTCAAGTACCTGATTCTGAACAACCTAGAGGAGGTTATCGACCTGTTCAGAGATGAGAGCACTCCGGAGGAGGAAGAGGACGATGATAATTGGGCTACTCTTGGTAAGAAGGGGTCTTGTTGTATATTTTTATTATTTCCTTTTCCTTGTTTCAGGTCAACATCATAAACAAATTCTACATGTGTTGTAATGCGAACAAGAAACCAGATCACAGAATTTAAATGGTGACACTAAACAACATTTTTAATTTTCACTTTCAGTTCTCTGCTCTCTACAATTTTTCATTAACCCTAAACAATTTTCATTACATTAAATTAGAAGGGGCATTGTAGAAATGTGTCTAGCCACTCCCTAGGCAGGTGTGTAGATAGAAGTGGGTTGTTTATGAATGTGCATTAAATTAAATGTTTATAGAACTCTGCTCCCACTGTATGACATTCTGTATATGCTTTTGTATTTCTTGCCTGATTGGTTGACTGTTTCTTTGTCACAAGATGTGCTTGATGATGAGGTGGCAGAGTCTGTGTACAGAGACAGGGGCCAGAGTCTGGACATGGATGCTGTCACAGAACTCACTGCTGACATTTTCCACAGCGCAGTGGCAGAGAGTGACTACACGGTGGTGCTGTTTTACGTGAAATGTGAGCATGTTGCTTTTATATCGTTCTGTATGAGGTTTTAATGTGTAATCTGTTATTTTATTTATCACCTGTGGCCACAGGATGAAATGAGGCGAGAATGAAAATGCTTAGGCTACAGGCAGAAGATAATGTACTTTTTACTCCATATATTTCCCTTGAGAACCGAAAGTACATTTCGAATGCTTAGCAGGACAGTTAAATGGTCCAATTCACACACTTACCAAGAGAACATTCCTGGTCAATCCTACTGCCTCCGATCTGGCAGACTCACTAAACACAAATGCTTTGTTTTGTAATTGATGTTTGAGTGTTGGCGTGTGCCCCTGGCTATCTGTACATTTAAAAAAAAAAAAAAAAAAAAAGAAGAACTGTGCTGTCTGGTTTGCTTAAAATAAGGAATGTGAAATTATTTTTACTTTTTGATTCTTAAGTTTATTTATTTACTCAAGTAGTATTTTACTGGGTGACTTTCACTTTACTTCTGTCATTTTCTATTAAGTTAATCTTTACTTTTACTATAGAATGATAATTGGGTACTTTTTCCACCACTGGTTTTAACATGGGTGTGAGCGTTTCCTTTCACCATATATTTTGCACCAGTCTGCTCTATTCCCTTTTTAAATCCAAGTCGCATTGAGATTGACTTTTATACTTTCAACTTTAGCTCTCGAACCGAAGGCCATACAGCCATAAGGCTCTCATTTGAACAATTGACCGCAGCGGGGCCAATGTCCACAACTGTACCGACGCTCTGTCTACACGTTAATAACCACCGCATGCAATACGGTTTTGGAAACCTCAGAAATTCTACATTCCTAGCACCCCAAAAATGATTTTACAAATACAAAATATACACTTCAAAATATACACGTACTGTGCATCGTTGTAACACAGATTCCCACGAAGGTGTTGTAGAAACAAAGAACTTTCTATTCTTGTTTTGAGAAATGAAGGCTATTACATGCGAGAAATTGCCAAGAAACTGAAGATCTCGTACAATGCTGTGTACTACTCCCTTCACAGAACAGCGCAAACTGGCTCTAACCAGAATAGAAAAAGGAGTGGGAGGCCCCGGTGCACAACTGAGCAAGAGGACAAGTACATTAGTGTCTAGTTTGAGAAATGGACGCCTCACAAGTCCTCAACTGACAACTTATTTAAATGGTACCCGCAAAACACCAGTCTCAACATGAAGAGGCAACTCCGGGTTGCTGGAGTAAAGCAAAGAAAAAGCCATATCTCCGACTGGTCAATTAAAAAAAGATTAAAAAGATGGGCAAAAGGAACAGACACTGGATGGAAGAACTCTATCTAGATCTCTTCATTCAAAGACTCAATCATGGACACTCATACTGACAGTTGTGGCTGCTTTGTGTGATGTATTGTTGTCTCTACCTTCTTGCCCATTGTGCTGTTGTCTGTGTCCAATAATGTTTGATCCATGTTTTGTGCTGCTACCATTCTATGTTGTCTTAGGTCTCTATGTAGTGTTCTCTCCTGTCGTGATGTGTGTTTTTGTTCTATTTTATTTTTCATCCCAGCCCCCGTCCCAGCAGGAGGCCTTTTTGGTAGGCTGTCATTATAAATAAGAATTTATTCTGAACTGACTTGCCTAGTTAAATAACTAAACTATACTAACCCAAATAGCTCCTAGACGTTAGTCTTATTCTGAAATTGATTAACTACGTTTTTTACCTCAAATCCACACACACTACCCCATAATAACAAAGTGAAATGTTAGCAAATTTATAATTTTAACATACCTTTATTTACATAAGTATTCAGACCCTTTGCTATGAGACTTGAAATTGAGCTCAGGTGCATCCTTTGTTTCGATAACTTGATTGGAGTCCACCTGTGGTAATGATTTGGAAAGGCACACACCTGTTTATCTAATGTCCCACAGTTGACCCTGCATGTCAGAGCAAAAACCAAGCCATGAGGTCGAAGGAGTTGTGTGGGCACAGATCTGGGGAAAGGTTCAAAAACATTTCTGTAGCTTAAAAGGTCCCCAAGAACAGTGGCCTCCATTCTTAAATGGAAGAAGTTTGGAACCACCAAGAAACTTCCTAGAGCTGGCTGCCTGGCCAAAGAGCAATCGGGGGAGAAGGGCCTTTGTCAGGGAGGTGACCAAGAACCCAATGGTCATTCTGACAGAGCTCCATAGTTCATCTGTGGATATGGGAGAACCTTCCAGAAGGATGACCCTCTCTGCAGAACTCCACCAATCAGGCCTTTATGGTAGAGTGGCCAGACTGAAGCCACTCCTCAGTAAAAGGCACCTAAAGGACTCTCGGACCATGAGAAACAATTCTCTGGTCTGATGAAACCAAGATTGAACTCTGGCTTGAATGCCAGCGTCACGTCTGGAGGAAACCTGGCACCATCCATACGGTGAAGCGTCATGCTTTCTGGATGTTTTTCAGCTGCAGGGACTGGGAGACTAGTCAGGATCAAGGGAAAGATGAAGGGAGCAAATTATAGAGATCCTTGACGAAAACCTGTTCAAGACCTCAGACTGGGGTGAAGGTTCAACTTCCAACAGAACAACGACCCTAAGCACATGGCCAAGACGACGTAGGAGTGGCTTTCGGACAAGTCTTTGAATGTCCTTGAGTGGCCCAGCCAGAGCCCAGACTTGAACATCTCTGGAGAGACCTGAAAAATAGCTGTGAAGTGACACTCCCCATCCAACCTAAACGAACTAGAGGAAATGGAAGAAACTCCCCGAATACAGGTTGTAGTGTCATACACAAGACGACACAAGGCTGTAATCACTGCCAAAGGTGCTAAAGGGTCTGAATACTTATGTAAATTTCATTTTTCTGTTTTTTTATTTGTAATAGATTTGCCAACATTTCTTCACTTTGTCATTATGGGGTTTTGTGTGTAGATTGAGGAAACATTTGAATTTAATCAATTTTAGAATAAGGCTGTTATGTAACAATGTGGAAAAAGTCAAAGGGTTTGAATACTTTCCGAATGCACTGTATGTGTAGAAATATTTTTATGTAACTAAATAAAAATGAGCAAATCCAGTCTGAAAAGTAACACTGAATTTAAAAAATAAATAGAAATTAAAACTAAAATCCCCAAACTATAATAACCTTGCTTAGACCTATGCCAGCAGACCATGGCTATGTTTCTGAGCTTGTACCTCCCAGTATTGCTCGCATTCTCAAACTCGAGCTGGCCGCCAGCGTAGGCTGGGGAGAGGTAGAATGTAAATGGTGATCAGTACATTTGAAATAAAGTACAGGCTATAACAGGGCTACACTGAACTCGAGCATGGTTTTTAAACCATCTGGAATTATTACTCCTGACATGGCATATGCGAACGGGACTAAAATTACCTAATGTGGTGTTTTGTGCTTGTGCACAATTGCATAACCCGACCACCCCCAGTAAAACTATTCCCGTCCGAATAGGGCTGTTTCCACGTCTGCTGTTGCCTCTGCTGCATTGTTCTCAATCTCAATATAGATTTTTTATTATTATTATTTTTTTTACTTAATATGACCATATACAGTTTCAGTATCACGTCTTAAAATGGACTGTGCTATCCCCGTGGCCTCCCCAATGGATTAGTCCACTGAGACGGGTGCGAATCAGACGTGGCTTGTGCACTATTTAATTATTATATATTTTTTTAAATAGAACTTGCGACCGCTTAACTAAGGCTGTTGGTCGACCGAGATTTATCGACCTGTCGACTAAATGGGGTCAGCCCTAGTTGCTATACATTCTACCAATTTTCCGTTGATGATCATTTTCAAATGTATTTTATGATTCAGAATTGCCATTGCAAAGAAAGTCTCACACACAGTTCTGTATAAGCCAGTCAGTGTACAAGTAGCATGGTCTCAGATCTGTTTGTGCTATCATGTCAACTCCTTGCCATACCAAATGATGATGACAGGTGCCCAGGCTAGTATAAAAGACACCCCTCGGTCCTGTTATTTTAAGATAATGTGGCATCCATGAAATGTTTATTTGACTACTTTTTTACAATTATGTTACAATCACACTACATTGCTGTATTGAAATGTAAGTCATTCTATTTTTCTCCACCAGGGGATGCTGTCTCCATGGCTTTCATGCAGTCCTACATAGAGGTGTCAGAATCCTTAGAAGGTAATGCATTTAAGACATGCAGTTGAATGGTTGATTCAGCAGTTCTTGTAAATCGCTATACTTAAAGCAAAAGGGGTTAGGTAAGTTCCCTGATAATCTTGACAGTTAATCAATATGACCTTTCTTTTGGCTCTGTCAATAAGACGAGTCCCACAAAGACCTTGTGTTCGATAAGACAATTTAGGCTCGGTCAATAGAACTATTTTCCTCTGGTCCGTCAGATCAATATGTCTGACTGTCGGATACTTATGCCATTTGTCTGTATATCTTTATGTATTTGATATCCAGATCTGTTGATTGCATCTATTTGGCATCTTCAGGAATGTGACAGTGAACTGTATGTGTAGCCGATCCATTTGACACCAATGTGTCAGTTGACTTTATGCATGTATCTAACGTGTCCTGTCTCGCCGGATGTATCTCTAAGACGCTGACGTCAGCGACGTTGAGCTGGCTGTGCTGGATTGTGGGGAGTGGACTGACGTGTGCAGCGCTCAGAAAATCAGCTTCTTTCCCACCGTCCGTCTGTACCGCCCACAGGAGCCGAGCCAGCCCTACCAAGGCATGCTGGGTACTGAGAGCCTGAACAGGTTCATCATGCTGTGAGTGACACCTCCACTAAAGTAAAATAGAACATATAGAATATTCTATTGCATTTATGGACATCTATTTCAAACTAGGTATATGGGGCCAGTTCAGGTGGGTTCAAAGTTACAAAATGTTCAGCTATAAATGTGTTGTGTACAGTAGATATATTGTTTACCCTCGAAGGAAGGCAAAAAAAACTAAAGCTAGAACTTCCTTCATTTACATGTATGTTACTGTAATGCCTTAATTTACATGTTCTATTAAAAGTCCATTATGTAGAGAGAAAAAAGGATGGGAATCGCTGCTGTTAGGTTACAATGTCAGTCGAACTTTGAAGGTGCTCAGAATTTAAAAAAATGTAATCAGGAAATAGCAGAGGCTATTGTAGGCTTGGGCTGGATTCTAGCTTAATTTACTTGCCGTAATGCCTTCATTTACATATTATAATAATAACAAAGTGACATGGTATTGTGTTATTACATGTTACCTTAATGCTTTGTTTACATGTTACCTACCTTTCTCAAATTTCACCCTTTTCTGCACATTTATCCATTTGTTCTTAAAACGGGTGCATTCTTTTCTCATCTGGAAGATGAGTGCTTTGTTGGGTGTGTGTGTGTGACATTTTTTTTGGAACCACTGTTCTAAAGGGTGCCAGACATTTTTCATGAAGATTGTAAAGCATTTTTGCGTGTTAGTCAGACAACTTAGAAAGAGCGGGGGAGAAAGATTAGGGGTGGAGAAAGGGATCAAACCCCTGTCTGCGCGGTTGTGTACATGTGATAAGACCGTCAAACCATGGGGCCTGCACATCACCATGTCTGTTATTTTTTTTTTTGGTGTGTGACCCAGGAGTCGTCTGGTGTCCCCTGTCCTCCTGTCCTCTCCTGATGAGGTGACATCATTCCTGAAGGGGGACCTGTACCAGCAACATGCAGCTATCGCCCCCGTCACAGTACTAGGCCTGTTCAGCTCCACAGCAGACGCAGGTAGCGCGTGTGTGTGGCATTGACAAATATAACAATCATGAGTTAAAATGGAATTATCTCGTCTCATAATGTGTGTGTGTGTGTGTGTGTGTCTCTCAGGTGTGTCAGTGTTCAAGGAAGCAGCAAAAGCACTCAGAGGAGAGGCGATGGTTGGGTTGTTTGCTGACAGACAGGCAGAAATATGGTACAGTGCTAATTTTGAAATTGTGTGTGTATCGTACTGCAGGAATCTATCACACCCAACAAGCTAGTTTAGTTGCAGGAACATACGAACTAAAAGTAGTATTTATTTATCCAAGTGTGTGGGGACTTCTTTTTTTCAGTCTTCTCAAAGTGTTTCATACTCTTAGGATTTTTATTTCTCCATGGATTTTGCTTATGTATGCATTGGAGTTTAATACGTGTGCCTTTTGGAATATCCTGTAATTCTACAATAACATCAGTAACACCACATATTCAACAAATCTGTACACCTAATGTTGTCCTCTTTAGTAGAGGATGTTTATTAGAAAAGAGTTTGAAATTATAAAAATAAGGAAGGTGGGGGTGAAGGAGATGGAAACTGGTTTGGTCAGCAGCGGTCATCTTGGGCATTATAGATACGTGACTTATTTCTTCACTCTCCACACTCTGGTAAAGACTCCTCAAAGCCCTACCCTTTTATTCAGCTTTTTCTTCGCTGGGACATTAAACATCCATTTAAACATTTGCCGTATTTAATTTGAGTTGTGACCTAAAGAGTTATATTGTCAGGTTGACACATTAATGAACGTCACTCACCACAATGGGCTGTAAACAAATAAAACGATTAGATCTTAGTTTACTTTTACAACCAGCCAAAATGTTGAAGATATTGATATTGCACTTGACACTAACAATAAAGTTTGTTATTAGCAGTACATTGAAAGTAATTAATATGGTCATTAAATAGTAATAGTCCTTTGTTGGGGTCTGAGCAGATTATTTGTTGCGAATGCAAACAATAGATAGTCCAGGGTTGTGGAAACTTTTTAGATACCCTATTTATTCCATGGGACAAAACTAGATCTAGGGTATGACTGTGGCAATGCGTAGGTTCGGAGACATGTTGGGCAAAACCCACTGAGTCGATGATGGCTTCGAAAGCCTTTTTGGAGTGGGTCTTTGGACTTTTCCATGTGAATATTGAAGTCACCAAAAATGTGAATATCTGCCATGACTGCGAGGTCCAATCGGAATTCAGACAACTAAGTCAGATAAGCTGTATACGGCCCAGGAGGCCTGTAAACGGTAGCTATAAAAGCGATTGAGTAAGCTGCATAGATTTCATTACTAAAGACAAACGTAGTCCTTTTTTCGTATTGACATTTTTTTGGGGGGGGGGTTGGTCACTATTGTAACCAGGAGGAGAGGCCTCATGTAACACAGTAAATATCATCAGGCTTGAGCCATGTTTGTCAGGCCAATCACATCAAGGTTATGATCAGTGATTCGTTTAATTGACTGACTGCCTTGGAAGTGAGGGACCTAACATTAAGTAGTCCAATTTTGAGATATTATCACAATCTCTTTCAATAATGACTGTAATGGAGGAGATCTTTATTCCAGTGAGATTGCTAAGGCGAACACTGCCATGGGGACAAAGACAATTAATTGATGCCAACATCTTTCTGTGACATGGTGAGGTTGGACCCAGGTGCAGAGAAGAGACCAGATGAGGAATCAGTGGTTAGGGATAAACGTAATACTTTACTGAGAAACTGTAACGGAAGGATCACAGTTAACACTGGGAAAACAACAAACACTAAGTCTCAAACTCAGGAGACAAACGCACACGGCACGTAATTCAAACTTCAGCAAAGGACAACTGAAAACACACCTTTTAACAGGGAAATCATAACGATTAAATAGGACACACCTGAGTGTCGTTAATGGCCCTAGGACGGTCTATGCCGCCCTCTGGTGACAGGTGGAACCATGACAGGACAGTACCTCCCCCTTCTAGGAGCGGCTCCAGCCTTGGAGCCAGAGCGACTACCACGTAGTTGGTTGGAGTCCCAGTTCCAGGATGTCCCGAGCAGGCAGCCATGCCCGCTTCTCGGGGCCATACCCCTCCAGTCCACCAGGTACTGCAGGGTGCCTAGAACCCGACGAGCCTCCAAAAGACGCCGGACAGTGTAGGCTGTGCGACCGTCGAGGGGGCGGGGGGGAGAGAAGGGACTGGTCCTTACCAGCTTGAGACATGGAAGGATGAACAGACCCTCATAGACCTGGGAAGCTGTAGACTATAGGTGACTGGGTTGATGTGACTCAGGTTCTTGAATGGTCCTATTTTGCATGGAGCGAGCTTCTGCGAGTCCTACTTTTTTTTTATTGATTTTTTATTATTTTTTACCCCCTTTTTCTCCCCAATTTCGTAGGATCCAATTGTTAGTAGTTACTGTCTTGTCTCATCGCTACAACTCCCGTACGGGCTCGGGAGAGACGAAGGTCGAGAGCCATGCGTCCTCCGAAACACAACTCAACCAAGCCGCACTACTTCTTTAACACAGCACGCATCCAACCCGGAAGCCAGCCGCACCAATGTGTCGGAGGAAACACCGTACACCTAGCGACCTGATCAGCGTGCACTATGCCAGGCCCGCCACAGGAGTCGCTAGTGCGCGATGAGACAAGGATATCCCTACCGGCCAAACCCTCCCTAACCCGGACGACGCAAGGCCAATTGTGCATCGCCCCATGGACCTCCCGGTTGCGGCCGGCTGCGACAGAGCCTGTGCTCGAACCCAGAGTCTCTGGTGGCACAGCTAGCACTGCGATGCAGTGCCTTAGACCAACCACTGCGCCACCCGGGAGGCCCGAGTCCTACTTTTTAAGGGAAGATCACCGGTGGACAGCCACACTCGTTGACCCGATCGGAGGAACCGAAGAGGCCTTCGGTGGCAGTTTGCCTGATGTTACCCCTACTTGCAGGGTAGGGCTGTGAGAGTCACTGCCACTGCACCAAAGTTCTGTAAAAATGGCCAAGGAACCCAAGGAACTGCTGGAGGCATCTCAGGACTTGGAGGACTTGCAGGATGTGTTCCAGAAGGGTCTTGGAGAAGATCAGGATGTTATTGAGGTAAACAAAGACAAACCGATTCAACATATCCCTAGAGTGTCATTGACCAATGCTTGGAAGATTGCCAGTGAGTTAGATCATCTGAATGGCATGACTAAATTCTCATAGTGGACACTAGGGGTGTTAAAGGAGGTCTCCCACTCATCTCCCTCTCTGATTCTCACCAGATTGTAAGTGTTGCGGAGGTCTAATTTGGTAAAGAATTCAGCCCCCTCGGTCAGCTCCAAGGCGGCAGACATCGGGTAGGGGGTAACGGTTCTTAATTGTGATCCTGTTCAGGCCTCGGTAGTCGACGCAAAGACGCCGACCTCCAAACCTGCACCAGCTGGGGATGTTGAGGAGTGAATGAAACCTGCCTCAGCGACTCCTGAATATAATTGTCCATTACAGCAGCTTCAGGGATCGAGAGGGAGTAAAGACAGGCCTGGGGAGTGGTGGAGCCGGTAGGAGTTCTATGGTGCAGTCGTATGGACAATGAGGAGGGAGGGTGTCGGCTTGCCTCTTACTGAAGGCCTCCCGGAGGTCGATGTTTTCGGGAGGGAGAGCGGAGATGTCTTGGTCTTCAATGAGTGCAGGGGGACGCGGCGAGGCTCTAGGCGGGGTCTTAGACATTTAGTCTGGCAGTTCTTACCCCAGTCTAGTAGGTGTCTTGTGGACCAGGAGAGTACAGTCGTGGCCAAAAGTGTTGAATGACACAAATATATTTTCACAAAGTCTGTTGCCTCAGTTTGTATGATGGCAATTTGCATATACTCCAGAATGTTATGAAGAGTGATCAGATTATTTGCAAAGTCCCTCTTTGCCATGCAAACATTTCCACTGCATTTCAGCCTTGCCACAAAAGGATCAGCTGATTCTCTCATTAACACAGGTGTGTGTGTTGACGAGGACAAGGATGAAGATCGTTCTGTCATGCTGATTGAGTTCGAATAACAGAGTGGAAGCTTCAAAAGGAGGGCGGTGCTTGGAATCATTGTTCTTCCTCTGTCATTCATGGTTACCTGCAAGGAAACATGTGCCGTCATCATTGCTTTGCACAAAAAGGGCTTCACAGGCAAGGATATTGCTGCCAGTAAGATTGCACCTAAATCAACCATTTATCAAGAACTTCAAGGAGAGCGGTTCAATTGTTGTGAAGACGGCTTCAGGGCGCCCAAGAAAGTCCAGCAAGCGCCAGGACCGTCTCCTAAAGTTGATTCAGCTGCGGGATCGGGGCACCACCAGTACAGAGCTTGCTCAGAAATGGCAGCAGGCAGGTGTGAGTGCATCTGCAAGCACAGTGAGGCGAAGACTTGGAGGATGGCCTGGTGTCAAGAAGGGCAGCAAAGAAGCCACTTCTCTCCAGGAAAATCATCAGGGTCAGACTGATATTCTGCAAAAGGTACAGGGATTGGACTGCTGAGGACTGGGGTAAAGTCATTTTCTCTGACAAATCCCCTTTCCGATTGTTTGGGGCATCTGGAAAAAAGCTTGTGCGGAAAAGAGAAGGTGTCACTGTCTTGGGTATGATGCTACAAGCTTGGCACACCTGTATTTGGGGAGTTTCTCCCATTCCTCTCAAGCTCTGTCAGGTTGGATGAGGAGCGTTGCTGCACAGCTATTTTCTGGTCTCTCCACAGATGTTCGATCTGGTTCAAGTCCGGGCTCTGGCTGGGCCACTCAAGGACAGTCAGACACTTGGCTTGAAGCCACTCCTGCATTATCTTGGCTGTGTGCTTTGGGTCGTTGTCCTGTTGGGGTGAAGATTCACCTTCCAGTCTGAGGTCCTGAGTGCTCTGGAGCAGGTTTTCATCAAGGATCTGTATATTTTGCTCTGTTCATCTTTCCCTCAATCCTGACCAGTCACTCATTCCCTGCTGCTGAAAAACATCCCCCACAGCATGATGCTGCTGTCACCATGCTTCACTGTAGGGATGGTGCCAGGTTTGCTCCAGACATTTCCTGGCATTCAGGCCAGAGTTCAAACTTGGTTTCATCAGACCAGAGAATCTGGTTTCTCATGGTCTGAGAGTGTTTAGATGCCTTTTGGCAAACACCAAGCGGGCTGTCTTGCCATTCGCTGAGGACCGGCTTCCGTCTGGCCACTCTACCATAAAGGCCTGATTGGTGGAGTGCTGCAGAGATGGTTGTCCTTCTGGAAGATTCTCCCATCTCCAGAGGAACTGGAGCTCTGTCAGAGGGACCATTGGGTTCTTGGTCATTTCCCTGACCAAGGCCCTTCTTCCCCGATTGCTCAGTTTGGCCGGGCAGCCAGCTCTAGGAAGAGTCTTCTTCCATTTAAGAATAATGGAGTCCACTGTGTTCTTGGACCTTCAATGCTGCATAAATGTTTTGGTACCCTTCCCCAGATCTGAGCCTCGACACAATCCTGTCTTGGAGCTCTACGGACAATTACTTCGACATAATAGCTTTGATTTTGCTCTGACATGCACTGTCAACTGTGGGACCTTTTTATATAGACAGGTGTGTGCTTTTCCAAATCATGCCCAATCAATTGAATTTACCACCGGTGGACTCTAATCAAGTTGTAGAAACATCTCAAGGATGATCATTGGAAACAGGATGCACCTGAGCTCAATTTCAAGTATCATAGTAAAGGGTCTGAATACTTATGTAAATAAGATATTTAAGTTTTTGTTTTTAAATTTGCAAACATTTCTAAAAACCTGTTTTTCGCTTTGTTATTTGGGGTGTGTTTGTGTGGATTTGCTGAGAAAAAATAAATACATTTTAGAATAAGGCTGTAATGTGGAAAAAGTCAAGGAATCTGAATACTTTCTGAAGTCACTGTATTACGAGTACAGCAACTGCAATCAGAAGGCATAATGTTACTTGGCTTTTATATTTTGGCCGGAGGAGGTCCTGCAGATCTATGTCCAGATAAGGCATTGAATTAAAAAGACAAAATGAAGACCTTGGTAAGTGTGTTAAATACCGAGTTTGATTAAATACGTTATTCAGAGGTGAAAAAGTTGAGCAGGTAGCCAAGTCACAACAAGCAGTACGGAGACAGAACGCGGAAATGCTTTGGGTCAAAAGATCGAACTAGACTGCATATATTTGATGTCATGACAAAAATGTATGTACTAGTCTCACTTCGACTCATGGCGCTCATACGGCGACTGTGGGAAGAGACTACAATGAATGTAAAATAGATATGCCAACCCCACCAAGTATTTATCTGGAATAGGGTACTTATTTGGGTATAGGCATATATCCTTGGTATTCTAAGGGCCATTGCAAATTTAGGGTGTGTGGGTGTGGGCTCCTCTGGAAATTGCAAAAGATATCTAACCATATCTCTCGGTCTTCTGGAGGGAAGGTACTGTATGTACCAGGAATGGCTTGATGTCAGTACCACAGTGTGTGTATATTATGTGTGTTTGAGAGAAGCTATCTTTTTTGTTGTTGTAATATAATGAATATTGATGTTCCTTCTGGGAGGGAAAAAGTTATTCTAATGTATTTCTGTTCTCAGGGCTGTGGAGTATTCTGTGACGCTGCCTGCCATTCTGGTGTCACGAGGACCTACAGGCCAAACTGAGGCTCATTCTCTCAACCTCTCCATGCCGGACCAACTGGTCACACACATCCAGAGAGCATTACTGGATACATTTGTAAGTCTGTGTTTGTATCACAGTTTGATAGAAATGCCCCCCCCCCAAAAAAAAAATTATCCATCAAACATTTGAATGGATATAGGCTTTTTTAACTATTTGAAAAACACTATTCCTGTGTGCTGTGTGTACACATACTGTATGTGCAGACAGAAAGAGAGGGGCTATATATGGCCTGATTCAAAGATTTGATTGGTGGAATCAAGTGTGTAGTACTAGTTCAAAAATGTACACCCCTTTGGGTCCCCAGGACCAGGATTTAAGAAACATTGACCTAAAAAATTAAGGGGTACGCCAGTGTTTTTATACTAGGGTGTCTGTCTGTCTGTCCGTCTATACGTGTGTTCATCTGTACAGCGTTCTTCTAATATATAATATTTTTGGTCATTGTAATAATTTGAGTAGTTGAACCAGGATGAGTGTAACATCTTCCTCTGAACAAAACAGGAAGTCGTATCATTTGAAGTCGTATCATTTGAAGTCGTATTTATTTGAAGTCGTATCAGGCAATCTGATTTATTTCTATGAAAAACGTAGAAACACTTTGATTGCAATTTGCCACCACATATCCGTAAGAAATTTCTCACTACCAGATATGAGACACAAATCACAGAAAATGTTTTGACACACACAAACCATTTGTTAAGATTACAAAAGCGTTCCCATTATGGCATCTCATTTACGAGTACTTAACAGAGTATTTCCGGCCACCCTACAGTGGTTGCTCAACTAAGTTTTGAGATTATGCTGTGAGATTTAGAGGTAATTTTTCTCCCTCTAAAATCAGAAATAAATAATTTATAAATAACAAAATGGCTTTATTTCCAAATTAGTAAGAATGTCTCACCCCATGTTCCAGAATGGCTTTTTTCTCGTTCACTTCAAGTTATTTGAAAACAAAATGTTTTAAACAAGCCATAGAAAGTTGGTTGCAATGTCAGTTTAATCCACCAGAAAAGACAGAACAAATAATACAACAAATATTGTGGTTAAACTCAAATATACTAATTGATTAAAAAAATACTTTATTAGCTGTACTAGATTTTCCATTCCTCCTGAAAGCCCTAATCTGCTCACTTAAATGAATAGAAATCCTGATCATGGTGCTACAGTACGAGCTGTTAATAAAAAAAAAAGACATTGAGAAAAGAGAACAGACATCGTTTTCATCAAACCAGCTTCTTTCTATGGTGCTACCCGTTCCAGGGTTAGGCCCGTACCACCAGAGAAAATGAGCCGGCGCTGAGAGGATCACCAAAACTAAAGGTATTTTGCTTTCAGTGCATTTTCTTAATAAAAAAATGTATGTAGCCTATCATTGTGTAGGCATACTGTGTAATAAAATAGTTTAAATAAAGGTTAAATTAAAATAATTGTGTACTAAAAACGTGAATGTTTTTGCAGAGCATACAACCATCCATGGAGAAAAGTGGACAAAGGGCTGGACAACAGGCTGCATTGGAAAAACGCATGGTTGCCAAGAAAGCAGTTAGTTTTGCTAGATTCTTAAAATGTGTGCACAGCATTTGTGTTGGAGTCACTTTTAATTCTTAATTGATCTACCGTTTCTATCATAGGCCACTGTAATCGATGGGGGCCATTCTGCTCATCTGATGAAGGTGCACATGGATCAGATTCAAACTTTGAAGACCGAGATCGAGTCATTGAAGGCACACCAAGCAGAAAGAGAAACATTATCTGAGGGCAGAGATACGGGCGACAGCTGATGCATTGGTCCAGAGCCAGGCGGTGAATGACACAGTTGAAGAGGGCGAGGAACGAGATGGAGTCACAATCCATGCCAGGCACACCTGTGAGCTCTGGAACTCCACCTCCGACAGGCATACACTACCGTTCAAATGTTTGGGGTCACTTAGAAATGTCCTTGTTTTTGAAAGAAAAGCAATTTTTTTGGTCCATTTTTAAAATCGCATCAAATTGATCAGAAATTCTGTGAAGACATTTAATGTTGAAAATGACTTGTTACTGGAAACGGCTGATTAAAAAAAAACATTAAAAAAAACATTAAAAAAACAAACATGGAATGTCTACATAGGCGTACAGAGGACCATTATCAGCAACCATCACTCCTGTGTTCCAATGGCACGTTGTGTTAGCTAATCCAGGTTTATCATTTTAAAAGGCTATTGATCATTAGGAACCCTTTTGAAATGTTAGCACAGCTGAAAACTTGTTCTGATTTATAGAAGCAATAAAACTGGCTTTTAGACTAGTTGAGTATCTGGGTCATCAGCATTTGTGGGTTCAGTTACAGCAGGGGTGTCAAAGTCAAATGGACGGAGGGCCAAATAAAAAATTTAGCTACAAGCCGAGGGCCGGACTGTTCGAATGTTCATTGAAAAATTTTTAAATGACGCATATAGTCTAGTGAACCTAATTGAACCTACTGAAAACCTAACAAATATATTCCAATATGATCAGATAAATAAAGCAATATTTTCTTATGGCTCTGTCAGTAATCTTTAATTTTCAACAGACACAAAAGACAAATTTCCTTTATATAAAAATCCCCATAACATGAACATTAAATGAAAGAAACCGGTATTCAAGGCACCATCAGTAGCCTATATTTTCTATTTTAGCAAAAGTGGGCTAAATTTACTTCAAAGAAAAAAACAATAATAGCAATTTTCTATCATCCACTCAACTGAAATATTTTTAAATATAATTGGATTGAAATACAATAAAATAAAGTGCAAAAATCTATTAATCAAAAACAACACTTTGTTTAAGGAGAAGTAACATGCAGTGAAAACAAATATTAAACTTTAACTTTTAAACTTGAACTGAGTAAAAACTCTAAATATGTGATTGCACAGTAATGTTCACTTGTTTGAGGTTGAGGGTGATACTTGGTGGTGTCCCATCTTTTCCACAAGTTCATCAATGTTCGGGGTAAGGCTCTGAGCTGAGGAAATCCTCAGAATTGAGTGGAGGTGTTCAGCAGTAAGTCGACTTCTGTGTGATGTTTTGTTCAGGTTCATCAAAGAAAACAGTTGTTCACACAGGTATGTGCTGCCAAACATAGACAACGTTTTGAGCAGCCTGGATGCGCAGCTGGGGCATTGTGTCGGGGAGGAAACGGGCGAACTCCGCAGCACCCACTGCCGCATATTTTGCCCTCAGTGCATCATTGCATTGGAGGTCAATCAACTCCATTGGAGGTTTGGTGGTGAGCTTTCCACGTCAACAGCAAATGGGTTACCGAGCAGGTTCCAACCTGCTTTTTTGTGCTTCAAAGTCAGCAAATCGGCGTCGAAAGTCAGCGGCAAGCATACCTATTTTATCAGCCAACTGTGCGCTCGGGAACGCACTGGTGAAGAGCTTCTCTTTCATGGTCTGGCAGCGGGAAAGTGGCTCAAATTTTCTTTCCGCATCTGCGTCTCCCACAGAGTCAGTTTGGTTTTAAATGCCTTCACTGTACTGTACATATCAGAGATGACATGATCCCGACCCTGCAGCTCAAGTTCATTGCATTCAGATGACTCGTAATGTCACACAGAAAAGCCATTTCACACAGAAACATTTCGTCTCGGAGTTGTGTTGTGTCTTTCCCTTTGCTGTCCAAGAACAGACAAATCTCCTCACGAAGCTCGAAACATCTTTGAAGCACCTTTCCCTGGCTTAGCCATCGCACCTCTGTGTGATAGGCAAATCACCATGCTCCGTTTCTAACTCCGTCAGAAATGCCTTGAACTGGCGGTGATCAAACCTTGGCTCTGATAAAGTTAACTGTGCGCGTGATGATGCTCATTACATGCTCCATTTCAAGGCTTTACCGCACAACGCTTCCTGGTGTATGACAATGATAAGCTGTCAGCTCACCTGTCGCGTTTTCCTCTTGCATCTTTTCCGTATCTTCGCCACCAGTCCGCTCCTGTGTCCACACATCGCAGGTGCTCCGTCGGTTGTCAAACCCACGAGTTTTTCCCAAGGCAGCTCCATCTCATTTACACATCTTGACACCTCTTCATACAAATCATGCCCGTAGTTGTGCCATGCATAGGACGTAAAGCCAAAAACTCCTCTGTCACGCTTAGGCTGGAGTCCACTCCGCGGATGAAAATTGACAACTGGGCAATGTCAGAAATGTCGGTGCTCTCATCCACAGCCAAGGAATATGCAATGAAATCTTTTCCCTTTTTCACAAGCTGCTCTTTTAGATTGATGGACAACTGGTCTACTCTCTCGGCAATGGTGTTTCTGCTCAGACTCACATTTAAAAAGAGTTGCCTTTTTTCTGGGCAAACTTCGTCACAAACTTTAATCATGCAGTTTTGATGAAATCCCCTCCGTAAATGGCCGGGCTGATTTAGCGATCTCTTCTGCCAAAATAAAACTGCCTTGACAGCAGCCTGGCCTTGTGATTTGGCTTTTTTGAACAGAGCCTGCAGATTTGAGGCCTCGTTTTAATTCCTCTGCCTTTTGTAGCCTTTGTTCCATGTCCATATTCTTGTTTTGTTCCGCGTGTTTCGTTTCATAATGTCGTCTCAGATTACTCTTCAGTACCGCCACACTTTCTCCACACGAAGAACACACAGGTTTCCAGCTACCTCCGTGAACATATACTCCGACTCCCACCTTGTTTGAAACCCCCGGTTCTCAGTGTCCACCTTCCGTTTTGCCATTTTTGATGGGTATCTGAAAGTTAATTTTACTGTGATGCTGACGACTGCTGTGCCAATAAATATTGAAATGAAGCAGCCTACTGCTCGGTGCGTCACCGTTGCATTGTGGGAAATGTAGTATTGGTGCGTGTAAAAGATCTGCGGGCTGCCGGCTTGCTGCGGTCTGCGGGCCGGTTCTAATAATAAATCAAGATCATCCCAGGGGCCGTAAAAAACCTTCTCGCGGGCCGGATGTGGCCCGCGGGCCTTGACTCTGACATATGTGAGTTACAGGCTCAAAATTCGTCAGTCTATTCTTGTTCTGAGAAATGAAGGTTATTCCATGTGAGAAATTGCCAAGATATTGAAGATCTTGTACAACGCTGTGTACTACTCCCTTCACAGAACAGCGCAAACTGGCTCTAACCAGAATAGAAAGAGTGGGATGTCCCGGTGCACAACTGAGCAAGAGGAAAGGTACATTAGTGTCTTGTTTGAGAAACGGACGCCTCACAAGTCCTCAACTGGCAGCTTCATTAAATAGTACCCACAAAACACCAGTCTCAACGTCAACAGTGAAGAGGCAACTTCGGGATGCTGGTCTTCTAGGCAGACTTCCTCTGTCCAGTGTCTGTGTTCTTTTAGCCATCTTAATCTTTTCTTTTTATTGGCCAGTCTGAGATATGGCTTTTTCTTTGCAACTCAGGCTAGAAGGCCAGCATCCCAGAGTCACCTCTTCATAGAGTCGCCTCTATACAAAAGTTCTAACATTTGAAAAGAAATCATGAAAAATAAAACACTAATACAGATTATCTTGATTAGGTAAGTATTCAACCCCCTGAGTCAATACATGGGGAATCACCTTTTTCAGTGATTACAGCTGTGAGTCTTTCTGGGTAAGTCTCGAATAGCTTTGCACACCTGGATTGTACAATATTTGCACATTTATGCTTAAGATTCTTCAAGCTCTGCAAGTTGGCTGTTAATCATTGCTAGACAGCCATTTTCAAGTCGATTTAATTCAAAACTGTAACTAGACCACTCAGGAACATTCAATGTTGTATTGGTAAGCAACTTCAGTGTATATTTGACATTTGTTTTTTAGGTTATCGACCTGCTGAAAGGTGAATTTGTGTCCGTGTCTGTTGGAAAACAGACTGAAGCAGGTTTTCCTCTAGGATTTTACCTGTGCTTAGCTCTATTCTGTTTCTTTGTATCATAACCTCCGTAGTCCTTACTGATGACAAGCATACCTATAACATGATGCAGCCACGATCATGCTTGAAAATATGGCGTTTTATTCAATAATGGGTTGTATTGGATTTGCCCCAAACATAACGCTTTGTATTCAGGACATAAAGTTTTTTTTTTTAAATGCGGTTTTACTTTAGTGCCTAAATGCAAATTGGATGCATGTTTTGGAATATTTTTATTCTGTACAGGCTTCCTTCTTTTCACCCTATCATTTAGGTTAGTATTGTGGCGTAACCACAATGTTGTTGATCCATCCTCAGTTTTCTCCTATCACAGCCATTAAACTCTGTAAATGTTTTAAAGTCACTATTGGCCTCATGGTGAAATCCCTGAGTGGTTTCCGTCCTCTCTGGCAACTGAGTTAGGAAGGATGCCAGCATCTTTGTAGTGACTGGGTGTATTGATACACCATCCAAAGTGTAATTAATAACTTCACCATGCTCAAAGGGATATTCAATGTCTGCTTTTATATATTTTTTAAATTACGAGGCATTGGAAAACCTCCTTGGTCTTTTGTGGTTGAATCTGTGTTTGAAAATCACTGCTAAACTGAGGGATCTTACAATTATCTGTATGTGTGGGTTACTGAGATGAGATAGTCAATCAAAAACCATGTTAAACACTATTGCACAGAGTCCATGCAACTTGTGACTTAAGCAAATTTTTACTCCTGAACTTATTAAAATATAGGGGTTGAGTACTTATTGACGACATTTCAGCTTTTCATTTTTTATTAATTAGTCAAATTAATACCACTTTGACATTATGGGGGTATTGTGTGTAGATGGTGACAAATCAAAATTTAATCAGTCTTGAATTCAGACTATAAAACAACAACATTTGGAAAAAGTCAAGGGGTGTGACTACTTTCTGAAGGCAGTGTAAGTGAATTTTTCCAAATACTTATGACTTCTTCAAATGGGGGGACTAGATACAAATGCTTTTAATTACATTTTTAAACAGCAAAACATGTATGAAATACCCTCATAAAAGCTGACTTCTGTACTGTCGCTTAATATGAAACATTCTGGAGTATAGCCAAATAAAACATTTTAGCTGTCACTGTCCAAATATGTATGAAGGAGTGTATTTCGTAGTGTAATAGAGTATGTTGGGAATGAGCAAATGGAGACAAGCGTTGTAGTGATGTGCTCCTACTTTTTGTGGTATTTTTTTTTTACACCAATTGGTAGTTCAGTCTTGTCCCATCACTGCAACACCTGCACGGACTCAGGAGAGGTATGTGTCCTCCAAAACACGACCCTGCCAAGCCGCACTGCATCTTGACACACTGCTCGCTTAACCCGGAAGCTAACCGCACCAATGTGTCGGAGGAAACACTACTCCCGGCCCGCCACGAGTCGCTGGAGTACAATGGGACAAGGACATTCCAGCTGGCCAAATCCGGATGATGCTGGGTCAATTGTGCGCCGCCTCATGGGTCTCCCTGTTGTAGCCGGCTACGACAGCCTTGGATCAAACCCAGGTCTGTAGTGACGCCTCAAGCACTGCGATGCAGTGCCTTAGACCGCTGCGCCACTCGGGAGGCTGTTCCTCTACTTTTCATAGTCAATTTTATAAATGCGTATTACCAAATTTCGTAATGCATTATTCTTTATTGTTTTAATTATAATGTTCTCGTACTTTGAGTGTTAATCAGATATGTAGAGTGCTTTGATCTTGGTCTCTTGGATTTCTTCACTTGATATTGTCTTTTTTTAAATGTGTTTTAAAATGTATTTAATACAATATTTTAAGTCAAAATACACTGTCGACGTGGACAATTTTTTTCTCCAACATTTGTTAAATTCATAGAAATTAAATAACTAAAATATAGTTGTTGCATAAGTATTCAGTTCCCTTAGTCAATACATGTTAGAAACACTTTTACCCAAGACACAGCTGTAGTCGCTGCCAAGTCTGAATGCGTTACACACCTGGAGTATGCAATATTAGCTTATTTTTTTGTCTTAAATAAAAAATTAAGCTCTCTGATGGCAATTTTGAAGTCTTGCCATTTTCAACTTGGCAGTGGTGGAAAAAGTACTCAATTGTTATACTTGAGTAAAAGTATTTGGTTTTAAATGTACTTAAGTATTGTTAGGTTCTAATTTTCAGAGTGCAAACTCAACGGACACTAAGAAAGCTTTAAACCAAGTTTATTCTGTCCAGAGGGTCAATACACCTGCATTAGACAAAAACATGGTTTTACCCGTGGTAGTATACATTCCCCGCTTTGGTTGGAGTCTCCTCCTTATCACTAAACATTGCATCATTATTGCAGGGAGCTGAGTGATATGGGCCTTACGTGGTTCCTCCCCTTATAAGTGCTGCTACATGTGATTGTTTTCCCTGCACTCAGCCCTTCCCAAACTTACTGATGACTCCCCTCATGTCTCTATTATACCTAATGATTAATAATAAATAAAGCTCAGAAACCAAACCTATCAGTATCAAAAGTAAAAGTAATAAATCATTACAAATTCCTTATCTTTTAAGCAAACCATACAGCACAATTGTTTTTCTTTTTTCGGATAGCCAAGGGCACACTCCGATATCATTTACAAATGAAGCATTTGTGTTTATTGAGTATGTCAGATCAGAGACCGTAGGGATGACCAGGGATGTTCCCTTGATAAGTGTGTGAATTGGACCATTTTCCTGTCCTGCTAAGCATTCAAAATGTAACGAGTACTTTTGGGTTTCAGGGAAAATGTATGGAGTAAAAAGTACATTACATTTTTTAGGAATGTAGTGAAGTAAAAGTTGTCAAACATAAATTAAGTGCAGATACAATTTTTTTTTGTTGTTGTATTTTTACCTAAATATTTTACACCATTGCTTCTTGGTGAACAATTCCAGCGTAGGTTTGGCCTTCTGTTGTAGGTTATTGTCTGGCTAAAAGGTGAACTCCTCTCCCAGTGTCTAGTGTAAAGGAGACTGAAGCAGGTTTTCCTCTAGGATTTTCGCCTAGCACCATCCCGTTTCTTTTTATCCTGGAAAAACTCCCCAGTATATGCTGATGTCAAGAATACCCATCCCATGATGCAGCCACCACCATGCTTGAAAATAAGGCTGCAGTTACTCAGTGATGTATTGTTGGATATGCCCCAACCATAAGGCTTTGCATTTAGGCCAGAAAGTGTATTCCTTTGCCATGTTTTTTTGTAGTATTACTTTAGTGCCTTGTTGCTTACAAGATGCATGTTCTGTATATTTGTATTCTTCCTTTCACTCTGTCATGGGGAGTTAGGTAGCCTAGTGGTTTGAGCATTGGACTAATAACCGGAAGGTTGCAGGTTTGAATCCCCGAGCTGACAAGGGAAAAATCTGTCGTTCTGCCCCTGAACAAGGCAGTTAACCACTGTTCCTTGGCCGTCATTGAAAATAAGAATTTGTTCTTAACTGACTTGCCTAGTTAAATAAAGGTAATACAAATGTAAGTAATTATTGTGGAGTCACTACAATGTTGATCCATCCTCAGTTTTCTACCATCACCCATGGCCTGTAACATCCCTGAGCAGTTTCCTTCCTATCCTACAGCTCAGTTAAGAAGGACGGCTGTCTTTGTCTGGCTAGTTTAATACATAATCCACAGCATAATTATTAACTTGACCATGCTTAAAGAGATATTCAAGGCCTCCTGAGTGGCGCAGTGGTCTAAGGCACTGCATCGCTGTGCAACTAGAGATTCTGAGTTTGAGTACATGACCTGGAGACCCATGAGACGATGCACAATTGGCCCAGCATCGTCCGGGTTAGGGGAGGGTTTGGCTGGCAGGGATGTCCTTGTCCCATCGTGCACTAGTGACTCCTGTGGCGGGCCGAGCGCAGTGCACGATGTACAGTGTTTCTGACATGTTGGTGCAGCTGGCTTCCGGGTTAAGTGGGCATTGTGTCTTGAAGCAGTGCAGCTTTGTTGGGTTGTGTTTTGGAGGACGCACGGCTCTCGACCTTCGGCTCTCCCGAGTCCGTACGGGAGTTGCAGCGATGAGACAAGACTGTAACTACCAATTGGGGAGTTAAAGGGAGTAAAAAAAAAGTGATATTCAGTGTCTGGTTTGTTATTGTTACCCATCTACCAATGGCTGACCTTTGAGGCCATCCCTTAGTCATTCAAAAATAATTTCAACCTCTATTATTTTCCATGTAACTTATGTGATTTAAGCCTAAATTTAGGCTTGCCCATCTTGGCCCATCTAAGCCAATTTTGGCTTAAATCACATAAGTAACATATGTAACTAGTGTGTGCGTGTGTACAGTTGAAGTCTGAAGTTTACAAACACTTAGGTTGGTGTCATTAAAACTCGATTTTCAACCACTCCACCAATTTCTTGTTAACAAATTATAGTTTTGGCAAGTCAGTTAGGACATCTACTATGTGCATGACACAAGTCATTTTCCCGACAATTGTTTACAGACAGATTATTTCACTTAATCACAATTCCATTGGGTTAGAAGTTTACATACACTTAGTTGACTGTGCCTTTAAACAGCTTGGAAAATTCCAGAAAATGATGTCATGGCTTTAGAAGCTTCTGATAGACTAATTGACATCATTTGAGTCAATTGGACCTGTGGATGTATTTCAAGGTCCACCTTCAAACTCAATGCCTCTTTGCTTGACATCATGGGAAAATCAAAAGCAATCAGCCAAGACCTTAGAAACAAAATTGAGGCCTCCACAAATCTGGTTCATCCTTGGAAGCAATTTCCAAACGCCTGACGGTACCACGTTCATCTGCACAAACAATAGTATGCAAGTATAAACCGCATGGGACCACGCAGCTGTCATACCGCTCAGGAAGGACCTAAGACAGGGAATTTTTACTAGGATTAAATGTCAGGAATTGTGAAAAACTAAGTTTAAATGTATTTGGCTAAGGTGTATGTAAACTTCCGACTTCAACTGTATGTGTGTGTGATTTTTATTAATCTTTTTTTTTTTTTAGATTGTGGACAAAAGAATCCCACTTTGTAACAAAATAAAATCCAAGGAGTATGAATACTTTTGCAACACACTGTATTTATTATTGATCACCTTTTTTCGCTCTCTCTCTACCCCTTCCAGCCGGAATTGACAGTGGAGAACCTGCCCCTGTATCTGGAGCTAAAAAAACAACTTCTGGTGCTGTTTGTGGGAGAAGGAGAGAGGGGTAGGAAAGAGAACAAGAGAGTATTGGAGGATATGAGGAGTCTGCTGAACACAGGACTGATCAACGCCTACCTGCCCTGCTGGATCCACCTGTATGTACCGGAGTATTACGTGTACCACGTCAATGAAGGGTTACAGTGGGTTTCAGAGTGTCGGGAACACAAAGTTCAGGGCAAGGCAGCCATAGCCCAATTATGTGACTGAAAGGTTTAGTTCTAGTGGCATTAACATTAAATGTTCGTCATTGTCTTTATCTTGTCGTCCACTTGGGAGGAACAATTCAATATATTGTTTCAAGGCAAAGTATGATTCAGAATTGGGGTTTTATAACTCCATTGTCTTTTCAACTGCCAATGACCCACTATTCAACACGGATTGTCTTTTACTTTTGTCTTTGAATTGAATCTCAGCTCATTGACTGAGTCATGGTTGGATGGAAAAACCAGTGAATGCAGGGTGTATTTTGGTGTTGATGGGTATCTTGTGTGTTCCAGGGGTCGTACCCCTGCAGGTAAGGCTGTCCTGGAGGCATACCTGGGTTTCCTGCCCCTGCTTCCTGCCCTGGTGGTCTCCCAGCTGGCCACAGGAGGAGAGGTCTTCCACTACCCCACTGGCAGACCCCTAATGGTACAGCCCATTCTGCAGTGGCTACAGAGAGTGGAGGATGGTGAAGAACCACCTAGGGGTATGGGGGGGGGGGGGGGTGTTAAAGTACTTGGTTAGTCCAGTGTCTCCTTGATTGACACACTTTACACTGGCAGTGACCAAAATGACCACTGTTAGAAATAAGTTTATCAGCAAAGAACAGTTAAAGAAAAATAACTTTAAACTTGTGGTTTGCTTCCCCCTATGGAAGTGCACTCTATGATGATTGACGAATGCTGCATTTGCACCTGCAGTTTCTGCCCTTTAAAACCTCTCTAGGATAGGCGGGACGCTACTGTCCCACTTGGCCAAAAACCAGAGAAAATGCAGAAAAAAAATCTGAATGGTTTGTCCTCAGGGTTTTACCTGCTAAATAAGTTCTGTTATACTCACAGACATGATTCAAACAGAGTGTTTTCTATCCAAATCAACTAATAATATGCATATCTTATCTTCTGGGGATCTTCTGAGTAGCTGGCAGTTGAATTTGGGTATGCTTTTCATCCAAACGTGAAAATGCTGCTCCCTATCCTAGATAAGTTTTAAGGGGGGCACAGCCCTGCTGCCATGGCTGCAAGTTGAAGGCTCTGACTACCAGCTCCTATTTGCACGTTCCCAACATCAGTTAATTCATTCACCACTGCCTCTGTCCATATGTATTACTTGTGTATAAAAGTGTTGTGCTACATATGCAAATGTAGGCGTGTCTGGTTGTGATGAGATGGTACTTTGTCTTCATGCACAGAAATGTGCATTGCATCACATGCTCCACATCACACACGTAATCTGTAGTCATGTCAACACAACGTATTAATCACATTATACATTTCCCATTCTCTACTCTATGGGTCAGTGAATAATGGAGTAGGCCGATCTTATGGTCTCTTTCCTGATTGTGTCATTCAAGCCATTCTGTGTACGTACTGTATGTGCTTTTCTGTCAATTGAGACTTTGCCAAGAGACTGTAATCTCAGGTGTCTGTGTATTGTACCACACAGCTCCGTCTGTCACCACCATTCATGAGATCACCACCTCTATTTATTAATTCATTCAAACCTCTTTCTCCAGTGCCTTTTTGAGCTAATCCAATCGCTATTGTTTTGTGGGCGGATTAGTATTGTATATGTGTGTGACAGACTTTGCTGGTTTCTACCCAAAATGCACACTCATCGACAGACCTCCAAAGACTAGGCGTCAGGTTTTTCTTTCAGTTATTCCACTTCTAGTGACACAGAGGGAGCTGAAATGAAGGAAGTACAGTAGAGGAAGGAGGGTGTTTTCCTGAGACGCTTCCAATCCACTTCCTCTGTCTCTGGAGGGAAATGTATCTCTTAATTGTGTCTGATGGTTGCCAGTTATAGTCCTGAGTCATCATACAGCACTCACCATAGATTTAGTTTTTCTTTCAGGCTAATGCCCCCTCTTTCTGGTTTGTGTTCATTAGGCATCAAACGGAAGAAAACGGACTGAAACGGGGATGGCCTACCTCGAGTTGTCCAATAAGAAACGCTTGTTTTTAATGAATACCACGCTGCGCCTTCTCTGTCAGGAGAAGCAAATCATTCGTCAACTTGAAGTGTTCGACGTTTAGACCGTGTTGATGTTTTTTATTTTCTGGAGCTGACTCGAGAGTTTGTATTCATCCATCATAATCAGAAACCCTATAGACATCAATTACAGTGGTTCAGTAATATGATGGTTAAACTTTGACGGAAAGGTACATTTGCTGTTAGGACATCTTATGATACTTGTGTTTCTATACTAAGCTTACTGTATCTTACATTTGATTTGGGTTTTGATCCGTATTAACATTTTGTTCAGTTACGAAATGTGGAAATATCGTTTAGAAAAAATCATACTTGGAAGAAGTTCATTTTTAGATGCGTTAAGAATTCAATCTCGACTATTCTGTACACCGTTGCAGATAGCGCTGCGATGTCTAGAGCTGACACTACTCCCAATTCCACAGACTGTGAACCAGTCTGCTCTATACAATACATTTCTGTCTGGACGTTTGGTAACATTTCACCCTCCCGAAAAAATCCGAGGTCTTTCCCACCAAACTGCTTGCATTTACCAGAGGGATCCAAACCCATTGAGAGTATGGCAGATATCGCCTGGTCGAGCTTGAAAGGAGTTAATGCACACAACCTGTTCATATGTCTTGGCTTCTCATTTATGTGTAATTCAAACCGATCCATTGTCTCAGTCTGAGTATATGACATTTACAGTTGCTTTCAAAGGCAAGCCCAATCCCACTAAAGCCTGAATTGACAGTAGAGTGGGTCGTTGGCTCACATTTCTCTCCTCTCTACGCATTGATGGCTAATGCCATATCGTGTCTTGTGTTTTATTTCAACCCCTTCTAGACACACTCACATTTGAGAGGTTGGAGCACAGGGTCAGTCATGGTAAGGGGACAATGGAGCAGTTTAGGTTAAATGCCTTGCTAAAGGGAACAACCGTTTGAGATGGCCTTCAGGATTTGATACCAGCTACCCCTACCAGTAGACATTTTCAGTACCTCTTGTTGCTGGCACCCCTCTTTAACCTCTACACCCATTGGCAGGTTGACAAAGTGGCTTGTATCAAATCCGACTGTAAATTTGACCTTTCAGTCGACCCGGCAATAATGCACAAAACCTGCATCATTACTCTACAGTGTAATTCAAGCATTGACTCATTGTCTAAGTACATGCCATTTTACAGTTACTTTCAAAGATGCTCTCAATCGCACTAAAGCCTGATTTGACAGTAGTGTGTTGGCTCATGTTTCTCCCCTCTCTCGCTACGTATTAACTGCTAATGCGTTCAACTCTCCACACGATGATCATTGTCCATTTATCACAGAGCTGAAAATTTGACTCTGCTTCATCCCAACTCTTTGAAAAACACACACACACACAGCGAGACGAGTTTTGAGCACAGGGTCAGCCATAGTAAAGCCTGGAGCAGGGCACAAATGCAGGAGATGGCATCTAGGATTTGATACAGACCTGTGATTTGAAACGGCAACCCTCTGGTTGATGGCACGCCTCTCACGTCTAGGATCTGCACCCATTGGCAAGGTGACAAAATTACTCCTTTCATGGTCGACCAGGTGATAATGTACACAACCTACATCATGACTTTACTGTGTAATTCAAGCATTGTATTGTTGTAAATGTCATGTACTCAGACAGTTACTTTTAAAGACCAGCCCAATCCCACTAAAGCCTGAAATGACAGTAGAGTGGATTTTTGGCTCACATTTACCCCTCTCTACACATTGACGGCTTATGCATTCCACTCACCACACAATGAAGATGATGACTTTATTGTCCATTTCCTTGAGACGCCCACAAAGTCTCTTAGTCAGTCTCTGTAAGCATGGAAATGGGAGATGGAATTGGCCCCATATTAAGTAACTGCTGTAAAAGCACAAGTTGTATATAATGCAATATTCCCGTCTGGAGAGACAAAGCTACTGTCTGGTTCAAAATGATTGGCACCCTTGATAAAGATGAGCAAAAAGACTATAATAAATAACACTGAACTATATTTTATGCAACAACAACAAAAAAGTGAATATTTTATACTAATTGCTCAGAGATTTTGGTTTAACAAATAATAAAACAAATCTCAAAGATAGGCACAAATTATTGGCTCACCTGTTTTCAATACTCCAACACCCTCCCTTTGCAAGGATAACGACACTGAGCATTTTTTCTAAAACGTTTGAAATATTTGAGGGATCTTAGACCATTCCTCCATACAGAATCTTTCCAGGTCATTGATGTCCTTTGTCTGCACTTCTGAACTGCTCTCTTCAATTCAAACCACAGGTTGTCAATGTGGTTCAAGTCCGGGGACTGAGGTGACCATTGCAAAATGTTGATTTTTGTGGTCAGTTAAGCATTTGATGTACTTGGGGTTATTGTTAGACCGCTGCGCCACTGCATCTCAGTGCAAGAGGCGTCACTACAGTCCCTGGTTCAAATCCAGGCTGTGACTGGGAGTCCCGTAGGGCGGCGCACAATTGGCCCAACGTCGTTCGGGTTTGGCCGGGGTAGGCCGTCATTGTTAATAAGAATTTGTTCTTAACTGACTTGCCTAGTTAAGTAAAGTTTTTTAAAAGTTTTTTTATAGGTTTTTGGCTAAAATGTCCTGGTACTTGGTAACGTTCATGATGCCGTTGATCTTAACAAGGGCCTCAAGACCAGTGGAGGCAAAATAGTCCCATAACATCAAAGATCCATCACCTAATTTTACAGTAGATATGAGGTATTTTTTTGATATGCTGATATGGTCAGATGACATTAAAATCGAGCTCTTTGGCCACACACACCAGTGGTGGGTTTGGTGTTGGAAAACGGACGCATATGCAGAAAGTAACATTCACGTGTAAGAGTTGTTGGTTTCGTTTGAAATCATTTACATTCAGAACTATTTTCAAATACATACCAAATATTAATTTAAAAATACTCTTTCAAATACTTCCAACGATACTGTATGTATTTGAAGTAATTGTAAATACATGGCAATACTTTCCAAATAGTATTTTCAAATGCATTCCAATATTCAACTACTTGTTTGTTTTTTCTTATAAGTGTTATCTGAATACTTGTTTTGACATTTTAATGAAAGGTAATTGAGATACCTGGTAGTATTTGAACCCAGGTCTGTTGTCTGAGCTGACACTGTTCCCCGGGCCCCGAAGACGTTGTCGATTTAAGGCAGCCCCCCGCACCTCTCTGATTCAGAGGGGTTGGGTTAAATGCGGAAGACACATTTCAGTTGAAGGCATTCAGTTGTACAACTGACTAGGTATCCCCCTTTCCCTGCCCTTATCCGCAAGGGGAGGGTTATAGATGATTGAAAACGGGTGCCAATATATTTTCTAGATTAAAAAAATACATTTTGTTGAACAAAATCTCTCTGAGCAATTGAATTAGTATAAAATATAATTTTCCCATGTTTTTGACCGTACAATCAATATAGCTCAGTATTTATATTATTTTTGAACAGTATTTTTTTGCTCCTCTTTATCAAGGGTGCCAATAATTTTCTACCTGACTGTATATATAGATCATGAGTTATCTCTATATATATAATCTATAAGTAGCCCTTACTTTTAGTGCTACAAAAGTGTACAGGCTATCACATAAGCGTCTTTGGGTGTATATAGCACTTTTCTAGAACCCAATGTGGTGGTGTTATTATTAACATGAGGTATAGGTCACTCAAAGACGATTTTAGTATTTGTTCATTAGTCCATTGTTAATACAACCCTAAACAAGTGTGCATGTCAGTAGTCAGGTTTTAAAGATGGACAACTTTCAGTACAGAGCAAAAACTGTGATGCAATTTGCATGTTAAGTGAACTATCCCTTTAACCGTGCACTACGGATCTGGTGTTTGATCCTGCCATGTTGTCATGGAATTAAACCAGGTTTGCTGTTTATTTGAGCAATATGAGATGGAACGGAGTTCCATGCAATAATGGCTCTGTAATACTGTATGCTTTCTTGAATTTGTTCTGGATTTGGGGACTGTGAAAAGACCCCTGGTAGCATGTCTGGTGGGATAAGTGTGTGTCAGAGCTGTGTGTAAGTTGACTATGCAAACAATTTAGGATTTTCAACACAATGTTTCTTTATAAAAATTTGTGATGCAGTCACTCTCTCCTCCACTCTTAGCCAAGAGAGACTGGCATGCATAGTATTTATATCAGCCCTCTGATTACAATGAAGAGCAAGACGTGCCACTCTGTTCTGGGCCAGCTGCAGCTTAAATAGGTATTTCCTTGGAGCACTCGACTACATGACTGGACAATAATCAAGATTACACAAAACTAGAGCCTGCAGAACTTGGTTTTTGGAGTGTGGTGTCAAAAAAGCAGAACATCTCTTTATTATGGACAGACTTTCCACATCTCTGCAACCATTGAATCTATATGTTTTGATCATGACAGTTTAAAACTTCTTATGGCTGAGATCCCGTTAACGGGATCGACTTGACAACGGCCAAATTCAAACAACAGAAATCTCATAATTAAAATTCCTAAAAAATAAAAGTATTTTACACCATTTTAAAGATAAACTTGTTGTAAATCCAGCCACAGTGTCCGATTTCAAAAAGGCTTTACGACGAAAGCACACCAAACGATTATGTTAGGTCAGTACCTAGTCACAGAAAAACACAGCCATTTTTCCAGCCAAAGAGAGGAGTCACAAAAAGCAGAAATAGAGATAAAATTAATCACAAACCTTTGATGATCTTCATCAGATGACACTCATAGGACTTCATGTTACACAATACATGTATGTTTTGTTCGATAAAGTTCATATTTATATCCAAAAATCTTAGTTTACATTGGCGCGTTATGTTCAGTAATGTTTCGCCTCCAAAACATCCGGTGATTTTGCAGAGAGCCACATCAATTTACAGAAATACTCATAATAAACATTGATAAAAGATACAAGTATTATACATGGAACTATAGATAAACTTCTCCTTAATGCAACCGCTGTGTCAGATTTTAAAAAACTTTACGGAAAAAGCACACCATGCAATAATCTGAGTACAGCGCTCAGAGCCCAAACAAGCCATACAGATATCCGCCATGTTGTGGAATCAACAGAAGTCAGAAATAGTATTATAAATATTCACTTACCTTTGATCTTCATCAGAATGCACTCCCAGGAATCCCAGTTCCACAATAAATGTTTGTTTTGTTCGATAATGTCCATAATTTGTCCAAAAACCTCCTTTTTGTTTGCGCGTTTAGTTCCAAAATCGAAATTGATAACGCGCAGGTCAGACAAAAAGTTTTAAAAAATGCCATTACAGTTCGTAGAGACATGTCAAACGATGGAAGGAATCAATCTTTGTCTTCAGAAATGCGATGGAACGCAGGTCGCTCTCACGGGAGCAAGTGTGGTCAGCTCATGCCAGACACCTGACTCAAAGAGCTCTCCTTCCCTCATTCTTCCCAGTAGAAGCATCAAACAAGGTTCTAAAGACTTGAAATCTAGTGGAAGCCTTAGGAAGTGCAATATGACCCCAAAGACACTGTATATTGGATAAGCAAACCTACAAACCTCAGATTTCCCACTTCCTGGTTGGATTTTTTCTCGGGTTTTTGCCTGCCATATGAGTTCTGTTATACTCAGACATCATTCAAACAGTTTTAGAAACTTCAGAGTGTTTTCTATCCAAATCTACTAATAATATGCATATCTTAGCTTTTGGGACTGAGTAGCAGGCAGTTTACTCTGGGCACCTTATTCATCCAAGCTACTCAATACTGCCACCAGCCATAAGAAGTTAAATTACTTGGCGTTACCTTAGATTGTAGTCTCCTCAACTCGTTCAACAGCCACACCATTCATTACCAGATTCAACTGAGGTCTAGAACTTAGAATGATTTGTACCAAATACAATGCTCTTAGTTTGAGATGTTCAGGACTAGTTTATTACTGGCCACCCATTCCAAAATGGACTGCAACTCCTTTGTTAAAGGTTTCAGTGACTTCATTAGCTGTGGTTGCTGATGCGTATATGGTTGACTCATCAGCATACAAGGACACACATTTTTTGTTTAATGCCAGTGGCAGGTCATTGGTAAAAATAGAAAAGAGTAGAGGGCCTAGAGAGCTGCCCTGCGGTACACCACACTTTACAGGTTTGACATTAGAGAAGCTTCCATTAAAGAAAACCCTTTGAGTTCTATTAGATAGCGCTGCCATATCATGGATTCAGAGGTTGAAACGCCATAAGTTTTTTTTCAACAACAGGTTATGGTAAATTACATCAAAGGCTGCACTGAAATCTAACAGTACAGCTCCCACAAATCTTCTTATCAATTTCTTTCAACCAATCATCAGTCATCTGTACAGTACATGTTGGGTGCCCTTCTCTATAAGCATGCTGAAAGTCTGTTAATTTGTCAAACACAATTTCTTTCCAACAGTTTGCTATGAGCTCGCAGCAGGCTTATAGGTCTGCTGTTAGAACCAGTAAAGGTCGCTTTACCACCCTTGGGTAGCGGAATTACTTTGGCTTCCCTCCAGGCCTGAGGACAAAGACTTTCCTCTAGGTTCAGATTAAAGATATGACATAAAGGACTGGCAATAGATGGAAAGCTACTGAGGATGGTAGATGACTAAGTTGTCAATGCGAGCAGGTTTGTCATTGTTGATCGATAACGATCATTTTTCCACCTCTCTCACTAACTTTACAAAATTCAAACTTGTAATGCTTTTCTTTCATTATTAGTTTTTTTTATGCATGAATACGATGGCTCACTGTTCATTGTTGGCATTTCCTGCCTAAGTTTGCCCACTTTGCCAATGAAGTAATCATTAAATTAATTGGCAACATCAAATGGTTTTGTGATGAATAAGCAATCTGATTCAATGAAAGATGGAGTTGAATTTGTCTTTCTGCCCATAATTCCATTTAAACTACTCAAGTTTTTTTCCATAATTCTTTATATCGTTGATCTTGGCTTCATTATACAGTTTCTTCTTGTTGAGTTTAGTCACATAATTTATCAATTTGCAGTAAGTAAGCCAGTCAGATGTACAGCCAGACTTATTAGCCACTCCTTTTGCCCCATCTCTTTCAACCATACAGTTTTTCAATTCCTCATCAATCCATGGAGCCTTAACAGTTCTAACATGCAGTTTCTTAACAGGTGCATGTTTTATCAATATTTGAAGAAGCAATTTCATAAATTCATCAAGTGCAGCGTCGACATGCTCCTTATTAAACAAATCCAAATATATTTTAGATTCTTCAAAGTAGCCACCCTTTGCCTTTGACAGCTTTGCACACTCTTGACATTCTCTCAACCAGCTTCATGAGGAATGTTTTCCCAACAGTCTTGAAGGAGTTCCCACATATGCTGAGCACTTGTTGGCTGATTTTCCTTCACTCTGCGGACCAACTTATCCCAAACCATCTCAATTGGGTTGAGGTAGGGTGATTGTGGAGGCCAGGTCATCTGATGCAGCACTCCCTCACGCTTCTCCTTGGTCAAAAAGCCCTTCCACAGCCTGGAGGTGTGTTTGGTCATTGTCCTGTCATTGTCCTGAAAAATAAATGATAGTCCCATTGAGCGCAAACCAGATGGGATGGTGTATCGATGCAGAATGCTGTGGTAGCCATGCTGGTTAAGTGTGCCTCGAATTCTAAATAAATCACAGACCGTGTCACCAGCAAAGCATCCCCACGCCATCACACCACCTCCTCCATGCTTCACATTTGGAACCACACATGCAGAGATCATCCATTCACCTATTATGTGTCTCAAAGACACAGCGGTTGGAACCAAAAATAAAAAAAATCTCAGATTTCCACCAGTCTAATGTCCATTGCTCGTGTGTCTTGGCCAAGCAAGTCTCTTCTTATTGTTGGTTTCCTTTAGGAGTGGTGTCCTTTCTTTGCAGCAATTTGACCACGAAGGCCTGATTCACGCAGTCGCCTCTGAACAGCTGATGTTGATGTGTCTGTTACTTGAACTCTGTGACGCATTTATTTTACATTTACATTTAAGTCATTTAGCAGACGCTCTTATCCAGAGCGACTTTGGGCTGCAATTTCTGAAGCTGGTAACTCTAATGAACGTATCCTCTGCAGCAGAGGATCTGGGTCTTCATTTCCTGTGATGGTCCTCATGAGAGCCAGTTTCATCATAGTGCTTGATGGTTTTTGTGACTGCACTTGAAGAAACGTTGAAAGTTCTTAATGTTCTGGATTGACTTACCGTCAAGTCTTAAAGTAATGATGGACTGTCGTTTCTCTTTGTTTATTTGAGCTGCTCTTGCCATAATCTAGACTTGGCCTAGAAGCAGTGGCTTCTTCCTTGCTGAGCAACCTTTCAGGTTATGTCGATTTAGGACTCGTTTTTCTGAACTGTTGATATAGATACTTTTGTACCTGTTTCCTCCAGCATTTTCACAAGGTCCTTTGCAGTTGTTCTGAGATTGATTGGCACTTTTCGCACCAAAGTACGTTCATCTCTAGGAGACTGAACGTGTCTCCTTCCTGAGCGGTATGATGACTGCGTGGTCCCATGGTGTTTATACTATTGTTTGTACAGATGAACGTGGTACCTTCAGGCGTTTGGAAATTGCTCCCAATGATGAACCAGATTTGTGGAGGTCTACCCATTTTTATGAGGTCTTGGCTGATTTATTTAGATTTTCCCATGTCAAGCAAAGAGGCACTGAGTTTGAAGGTAGGCCTTGAAATACATCCACAGGTACACCTCCAATTGACTCAAATTATGTCATTATGTCAATTAGCTTATCATAAGCTTCTAAAGCCATGACATCATTTTCTGGAATTTTCCAAGCTGTTTAATGACACAATCAACTTAGTGTATGTAAACTTCTGACCCACTGGAATTGTGATAGTGAAATAATCTGTAAACTATTGTTGGAAAAATGACTTGTCATGCACACAGTACATGTCCTAACCGACTTGCCAAAACTATAGTTTGTTAACAAGAAATTTGTGGAGTGGTTGAAAAATTTGTTTTAATGACTCCAACCTAAGTGTATGTAAACTTCCAACTTCAACTGTAGGTAGGTAGAAATGGAACCAAATGATCTGTTTTGTATTCAGTCCTTTTTATATAGGATATATGGGCTACGGTATAGGTGGAATGTGATAGGCTGGTTATAGGCAGACTGAGTAAGTTTGTTCTCTTATAAGGTTACTGTATGCTCTGTCAAAAAATAACCCCTAGCACATCTTTTCATGGGTTATCGTTTTACGGATTTGTCTTGTTTTTCTTGTTTCTGTTTCTTCAGGTTTTTCTGTTATTCTACTATTTGAGTATGGTGCTTTCTAAACAGGTTCTGCTTCTGTTCCTCTCTCTCTCCCCCACCCAGGTGTAATCGTGGATGAGAAATGGATGCCCTCCATGCCCTTCTACGACTTCCTGTCCGTCATGGACCAGGAAGTACCGGGCTATGCCTCCCAGAGGAGCGCTAAGACTAAAACAAGCCGGATTGAGAGAGCAGAGGGAGAGAAGAGCAGTGGTGGTGGTGAAAGACAAGCCCGAGCTGGAGCACACAACCCCCAAGGGTCACCCACCACCAAGCCTCCACAGACGCCTCACCACCACTCTGAGCTATGAGGGGGCTAGAACAGCAGCCCTGAATTCTAAAGGCTTGAGGAAACCAATGACTGCTTAGATCAGAATCACCTCTAACAGATAAGCTACACTGAAGCTATTAGATAGTGATATCTTTATGGGCTGTGAGATCCACTGAGCCTCCTAGTATGTGGTTTAGCTGTTTTACAGTGCATTGGGAATATATTCACACCCCTTGTCTTTTTCCACATTTTGTTCTATTACAGCCTTATTCTAAAATGGACTGAAAACATCCTCATCAATCTACACACAATACCCCATAATGACAAAGCAAAAACAGGTTTTTAGACATTATAGCCACACAAAAAAAATACATTAGCATGAGTATTTAGACCCTTTACTCAGTACTTTGTTGAAGCACCTTTGGCAGCGATTACAGCCTCCAGTCTTCTTGGGTACAGTATGACGCTACAAGCTTGGCACACCTGCACACAGATCCTGTCAAGCTCTTTCAGGTTGGATGGGGATTGTCGCTGCACAGCTATTTTCAGGTTTCCAGAGATGCTCTGGCTGGGCCACTCAAGGACATTCAAAGACTTGTCCTGAAGCCACTCCTGTGATGTCTTGGCTGTGTGCTTAGGGTCAATGTTCTGTTAGAAGGTGAAACTTTACCCCAGTCTGAGGTTCTGATTGCTCTGGAGCAGGTTTTCATGTGACTTTTACTGAGGAGTAGCTTTCATCTGGCCACTCTCATAAAGGCCTGATTGGTGGAGTGCTGCAGATATGGATAATTGAAATGCATTCCAGGTGACTACCTCATGAAGCTGTTTGAGAGAATGCCAAGTGTGCAAAGCTGTCAAGGCAAAGGGTGGCTACTTTGAAGAATCTCAAATATAAAATTACACTTTTTGGGGTTACTACATGATTCCATATGTGTTATTTCATAGTGTAGAAAATAGTAAAAATAAAGAAAAACCCTGGAATGAGGTGTCCATACTTTAGACTGGTAATATGTATGTATGTACTTAAACTCAGCAAAAAAAGAAACATCCTCTCACTGTCAACTGTGTTTATTTTCAGCAAACTTAACATGTTTAAGTATTTGTATGACGATAACAAGATTCAACAACTGAGACATAAATGGAACAAGTTCCACAGACATGTGACCAACAGAAATTGAATAATGTGTCCCTGAACAAAGGGGGGGTCAAAATCAAAAGTAACAGGCAGTATCTGGTGTGGCCACCAGCTGCATTAGTACAGCAGTACATCTCGTCATCATGGACTGCAGCAGATTTGCCAGTTCTTGCTGTGAGATGTTACCCCACTCTTCTACCAAAGCACCTGCAAGTTTCCAGACATTTCTGGGGGGAATGGCCCTAGCCCTCACCCTCCGATCCAACAGGTCCCAGACGTGCTCAATGGGATTGAGATCCGGGCTCTTCGCTGGCCATGGCAGAACACTGACATTCCTGTCTTGCAGGAAATCATGCACAGAACGAGCAGTATGGCTGGTGGCATTGTCATGCTGGATGGTCATGTCTGGATGAGCCTGCAGGAAGGGTACCACATGAGAGAGGAGGATGTCTTCCCTGTAACGCACAGCGTTGAGATTGCCTGCAATAACTAGCTCAGTCCGATGATACTGTGACACACCGCCCCAGTACAGGCCTCGGTGTAACGCTCATTCCTTCGACGATAAATGCGAATCTGACTCATCATTTACAATGAAGATCTGTGAAGTTATTTGGATTTTTACAAATTATCTTTGAAAAGCAGAGTCCTGAAAAAGGACATTTCTTTTTTTGCTGAGTTTGTATATTCACAGAATGTATATATATTCACAGATTGTATTTATACTTAATGGAATAGTTAATTATGTTACAATTTGATGTTAGATGGTTACTCACCCTGAAAGTAAGGTAAGGTTTGGTTTGTCTCTAAACACTCACTACACTAGTGAACAATCAACAGAAGTTGATTAATTTTTTATATACTTTTTTCCCCAATATTGTTTCTAGACTGGCACAACTTTGGTTTTAGAGGTGGGGGGGACATAGCTCGTTTCCTGCATTTATACACAATCTACATATGTCCCTTTTGGGGACACTTTTATTGTAATTAAGAAAATATGTTTCTAAACACTTCCACATGAATGTGGATGCTACCATGATTATGGATAATCGTGAATAATGATGACTGAGAAAGCTATGGATGCACAAATGTGACCAACCGGCTCAAATCGGTCTTATGTAGCAAAATTAGAAATTGTGTTTTTTACATTGGATAAAAGTAGACTCAGAGCTACAGAATGGTATATCATACACTGCATTTTTGAGGAACAATGGGAAAGTAATTCTGCTTTGAAAATAGATAAACTTGTTAACTCACTTTTGAGAAAAGGGCCTTTAAATTTTTGGTACCTACTGGAGAGCTCTCCTTTGTCTACACCTACTCAGCATTGTTCACACCCTCTTAAGCCAGCCCCACCCATCTCTTTAAGGATTCACATGTGAGGTCATGTGCTAAACAATGAGTAGTGTAGTAAAGATTAAGACTAAAAGTAGTAGCCTACAATGAGGAAAAGTTCCACGTAATAATGTGTCCAGATGAAAATGTTTGATAAATATTAGATGACACTCAGACACACATTGTCATAGACACTACATTGTCATACTTGAGTAAATGTAAAGATACCTTAATAGAAAATGACTCCCGTAAAAGTCACCCAGTAAAATACTACTTGAGGTAAAGTCTAAAAGTATTTGGTTTTAAAAAATACTTAAGTATCAAAAGTAAATGGTATTGCTAAAATGTACTTAAGTATCAAATGTAAAAGTATAAATAATTTCAAAATCCTTATATTAAGCAAACCAGATGGCACAAATGTATTTACTATTTATTTTTTTTACGGCTAGCCAGGGGCACACTCCAACACTCAGACATTAATTTACAAACTAAGCAATTGTGTTTAGTGAGTCTGCCAGATAAGATGCAGTAGGGATGACCAGGGATGTTCTCTTGATTAATGTGTTAATTGGACAATTTTCCTGTCACAATGTAACGAGTACTTTTGGGTGTCAGGGAAAATGTATGGAGTTAAAAGTACATTATTTTATTTCGGAATGTAGTGAAGTAAAAGTTGCCAAAAATATAAATAGTAAATTAGTACAGATACCCCTCAAAAATACTTAAGTACTTTACACCACTGGCCACATCTTGCTAAGTGGATGGGTCTCTACAGAAGGTATAAACAGTACAGCCAAATGGTTACTTGCATAGTAGCAATATCAGAAATAGATAGTGCCAATGTAACGGATGTGAAATGGCTAGCTAGTTAGCGGGTACGCGCTACTAGCGTTTCAATCAGTTACGTCACTTGCTCTGAAACCTAGAAGTAGTGTTGCCCCTTGCTCTGCAAGGGCCGCGGCTTTTGTGGAGCGATGGGTAACGACGCTTCGTGGGTGACTGTTGGTGATGTGTGCAGAGGGTCCCTGGTTCGCGCCCGTGTCGGGGCGAGGGGACGGCCATAAAGTTATACTGTTACACCAATATAAATAAAATAATATACAGTATGTACAATAATAATATCAGTGATAGACGAGTTAGCTATAGACATACAATCTTGGGTAAAGTGGCTGAGCAGCAGGATAAAAAAGGCACTGCAGCTGGTCCTTCCAAACCACGCATGAACAAGGGAATCTATATTCGGCGAGCCTGTTTCTGTCCTGCTCTTGACTTTGGTGCAGGTCATGTGATGTCCATAGCCTCTTCGTCCCAAAACGTCTCTTCGTCCATAGCCTCTCCCTGATCTTCTCAAAAGATACGTTTGTTTAGCTGTGTCCAGTCCAGGTGGTGCCTGTACAGGCAGGCCATCTTTGGGAGGAAGATTGTCAGCGTTGCGCAGCAACTGAATCCTGGTCCCGACTGAGTCCGAACGCTCCTTGCTTGGCTACAACAACACCAGGCTCCAGGGCATCGAAGCTGTAAAACAGGAAATAACAACAAAAAATGTGAAGACATTACATTACACAACATCAATTCACCTCCCAAGTTTAGATAAGAATAACCTCATACAATGCAATTAAAATGATATTCACCTGAAGTGCTGGTACTGCTTGATCTGTGGCAGTGGCCAGAGTCAGGTGTTGATGCCAGCCATAGCTTTCCACCAGCACCGTACCATCCTTCAGTCCAACCAGCAGTGGGATGTTGACCCATGTCACAGCGCTTCCTTCACAGGATAACTGCGCTGCTGCCTTTGCTGGATGACATGCCTTCATCAATCAAGTAGTTGACTTGTTATGGTATTCCTTCACAGCAGACACCAAACAAGCCACAGTTGCGAGGAGTTAAAAAGTAGATGGGACCTGGCTGCATAGGATCAGAAGGATAGTGCACCTGCAAACTACAAAATAACATTAAGATATATTACAATGCATTGTCTCATCCATCAGTCTGACTACACAGCTCAGTGAAAGGTATTTACCTGCCTCCCATATATATATATTTATTATTATTTTTTAAATTGTGTATATCTATCTATCTATGTCTTTAATCCGTATAAAGGAGGAAATGTTGCTTACTTGTTGAGCAAAATCAAGTAGGGCCCCCCAGAGACAACTGCAGGTCTTGATTGGTGGTCTTGCAGTCAACAACCATCTTCTGGTAGACAGACTGCCCACTCGGAACAAGCAGGAGATGCTGCTCTTGCTTCTTCAGCTTGGCTGATTTAACAGCTTCTGGTAGATTGGCAGATCTGAAGACCTGATAGTTGTTCCTCTGGCACTGCCAGCACAGGTCTGTCCTGGGCTTAGTGCTTGAGATGCGGGGCAGCAATTTTCTCCACAGATTCCTGAAGGAAGACAGCCCGACTACAAGTAGCTCTGGAAAACACAGAAATAATGTGAGATTAATAAAAGTAGTGCCATTCATGTTGGAGATCAATTAAATAATGAAAACATGTTTATGCTTTACATACCAAGTGTTGCCATCGATTCCTTGTAGAGATGCCACACTGCTGCTTTTGTCACATGGGATGGCACCAGCTTTTCACCAAAGTGTTTGTGTCCTGGGTGGCGTCCTGGTAATACTATTGCATTATCCTCTGCGTAGTTTCCGATGAAGTTCACCACTCGCTACAAGTCCTCATGCTTCAGGTGTAACCTGTGCTTGCTTGGGCCAGCAATCATTTTGATGGAAGGCATTAGACCATTCTCCTTGTATGACTGGTGGAGGAGAGTCAGGCGTGTTCTACTGATGCTGAAAGACAAAATCCAGGTACAAATGCGAAATGGCATTCGGAGATAACATCACTACACACAGTTCATACACGTAATGTTAGCTAGCAAGCCAGCCAGCCATCTAACGTCAGCTAGCTAGCTAACAGCAAGCTTGTCATAGCTAGCTAAAGTTAACCAAATAGGTTCAATGTTAGATAGTTAGCTAGCTAACAGGGTATAACTAGCAATGCCAAATTCCATTCTGAGAAAACATCACTAACGTTAAACTCAGGTCATACACGTAAGTTAATGTTAGCTAGCAAGCCAGCCATCTAACCTCAACTAATGTTAGCTAGCTAACAGCAAGTTTTAACTTGAGGTCTTTTTGTTTAGACATGTAAAGTTAGCTAGCTAAACAATAAACTATAATCCCAATCCATAGAGTACTAGCAATACAAACCGATTGTCATAGCTAGCTAAAGTTAACTGAATAGGTTCAATGTTAACTTGCAAGCCAGCCATCGAACTTCAGCTAGCTAACAACTTTCTGACAAAATTAGAAACGTATAATAAACGTATAATAACTGAAACTGTAGCTAGACTCTTACCTGTATACTACCTCATATACTCATATACGTATACTACCTACCTACTACCTGTTCAAAGTTGTGTCTCTCAACCCATAGTTAACATGTAAACTGGGATTCGTTTTATATTGAAAGTCAATATATTAAAAAAAGAGTTCTAAACAGCGTGTGTGTTTTTTACCCTCACAGGTAAAATGGATGAAAGCTTCATGGCAGACTGCAACCCCTTTCATTAAATAAGATGTCCTCTGTCGTTTCCGTTTAGTTTGCACAGACATTCCACTGATTTCAAAACTCTGTCAACTTCTTCGGTGACAACAACACTGTTGATCGCCGTTTCTTCCCCAGCACTGTCATCAGAACAATGTCTTCTTCAGTGAAAATGTTTTACCTAAATCAGAGATTTCTTCATCGTCTGATTCATGACACGATAGTCCTCCAGAAAGTAGTCCATCACAACTTTTTCCCACTGACCTTTGTCAATAGCGCCTGATAAATTCAGGGCAGCAATGTTATTGAGAGCAGTAGCAAAATATTTGCAGTTCTCCATGGCTAACGTTATATCTTTCGAAAAAAGGCTGCAGTAGAAAGGATGCTACAACGCAGACCATTCTGAAACTCATCTCTCGGCATGTCCAGCCCAATCATGGCTAGATGGAAGGTTCCTAACTTTTTCTTTTGCTAAACCAACTAGGCTCGTAATTTAAAAACTTTTTTCATATTTACAGATGGCATACACGTTTGTTATTAAGGCACATGAAAGTTCACATGTTCGAGGAGGCATTTCTGCTGAAATACGCATTTTGATACAAAAAAAATTGTTTTACATTCAAACGACTCTCCTGTGAAGTCATGACTTGCAACATACGCCTATATTCCTGAAACGGGTCACAAATATCATAACCCCCCAAAAATGCTAACCTCCCCTGTTATTGTAATGGTGAAAGGTTAGGTCATGACTGTCCTGTGAAGATCCAGGTTTGCAATGAATAATTTCAACCAGACCCCCTCTCACCCAAAGAGGCAAAGAGGGGGGAGGAGGGAACTGGTGGGGATTAACAACTCATGCCCTGTTGTAAATCAAGGACAGAACATTCAGCTCTCACTCTCCAATGTTCACCAGAGGAATGTCAGACTTTTTCCCGCCGAAACTCCAACGCGTTCAACAGCGAAAACTGGAACAATATTTCTAACATAGGGCATCAGGAATGGTTAGAGGCGATCTATAGAACACTAATGTAATTGTGTTTGTTATTTTGTGATGTCATTAAAAATGTTATAAAGGAAATACTGTAACTTGGAAAGCATACCCACTGCATGTGTGAAGTGTCCATCCTATGAAATATTTAAAAAATGATACATTTAGGGCCTCCCGGGTGGCGCAGTGGTCTAGAGGTAGCTGCGCCACCAGAGTCTCTGGGTTCGCGCCCAGGCTCTGTCGCAGCCGGCCGCGACCGGGAGGTCCGTGGGGCGACGCACAATTGCTCATAGCGTCGTCCGGGTTAGGGAGGGTTTGGCCGGTAGGGATATCCTTGTCTCATCGCGCTCCAGCGACTCCTGTGGCGGGCCGGGCGCAGTGCGCGCTAACCGAGGGGGGCGGGTGCACGGTGTTTCCTCCGACACATTGGTCGGGCTGGCTCCGGGTTGGAGGCGCGCTGTGTTAAGAAGCAGTGCGGCTTGGTTGGGTTGTGCTTCGGAGGACACATGGCTTTCGACCTTCGTCTCTCCCGAGCCCTAGGCAGTTGTAGCGATGAGACAAGATAGTAATTACTAGCGATTGGATACCACGAAAATTGGGGAGAAAAGGGGATAAAATTTAAGAAGAAAAAAAAAAAAATGATACATTTTTTGTTAAGAGAGGGATGTGATTTGAGAAACTTTAAGAGATAATAGTTTTACATGACTTTGTACAAGTGACAAGTGTGGTGGTTAATTGATTTACTATCAAATGAGGATAGTAAGACAAACGTATCACACAAATCAGAGTCATACTTAAACTAAATATTTTCACTTATTAATAAGGGAGCAGGTCAATACAACACACACATATAAAGTGAATTGATTGAGTGCGCTGCGATAATGATGGCTGGTTCGACGAATCACTCTTAGGTGATTAGTTGAGAGCCCTGAGACAAAGGTACAAAGGTATTTTATAGCCAAGATACACCCCCTCAGTCTTCCAGATAAACAACAGATGTATGGAATGGGTCACAAGGTTAAGATTTGTATGAAAGACACTTATAATTCACAGTAAAGGTATCTGCTGTAAAAACTGTTCTCATTGTGTAGAGACCAGGGTCTGGCCCTGGAGTCATCTCCCCCTGGTAACCTATAGAACAGAAACACCAACTCATGCTATGGAATGTGGTCTTTTTAGGTTTATCATTCAAAGCATCGTAAATCTTCTGTCAGCATTAAGCCACAATAGAGTTATAAGAACCCTCTATTCTGTTGCATAAAACAACCATTTGATGCAATAACAGTATTATAACATAATCTTGTAATTTCTCTCACACAAGTCACTCCCCCGAGTGAGGTCAGAGAGCGTGTCAGCCTGATCTAACCACCCCTCTCGAACAAATTGCATACATGATGGATAACGAAATTAACATATCAGACCAGAGAGACGTAGAGCTGCAGCTTTACGTTTAAAGTGGTTTGAACTCTGAATCTCAACATGAAGTAGAGATGATAAACTCACCTCCTGTACAATCACTGGTACGGCTGATTAGCTGTCCTAAGTAAAGTGTGTAGAAAAGCGAATTTAAGTGGGACCATTCTACTACTCTTCTCAAACCATTGTATTACGCTACTCTCATCACTCCACTGGGAACCATCGACACGGCTGGCTAGCCTTTCTTCAAAGAGGCAGCTTCAGGAGTGAATGGAAGGAAAATCAACTTTGTAGTTCTGTTCAAGACTACACGACAAGTCATCGGATACCGGACAACTACAGAAGAACGGAGTATCTGTCCATAGGACCACTTTAAGCCGTACACTCCACAGAGCTGGGCTTTTAACTTCTCTAGGATATGTGGGGCGCTACCGTCCCACTTGGCCAATAGCCAGGGAAAATGTAGAGCGACAAATTTTAAAAAATTATATAAAATCAAACTTTCATTAAATCACACATGTAAGATACCAAATTATGTATCTAGAACATCTAGCCCCAAATATACCAAAACACAGCTTAGCTTGTTGTTAATCCACCTATCGTGTCAGATTTTGAAAATATGCTTTACAACGAAAGCAATCCAAGCTTTTGTGGTGTGTATAAATCAATGCTAGAACAGCTAGCCCCAAATTAGCATGGTCACGAAAGTCAGAAAAGCAATAAAATTAATCGCTTACCTTTGATAATCTTCGGATGTTTGCACCACGAGACTCCCAGTTACACAATAAATGTTATTTTTGTTCGATAAATATTAGTTTTATAACAAAAAAACGGCATTTGGTTGGCGTTATGTTCAGAAAACCACAGCCTCTTCCGGTTCTGAAAGGCAGAAGAAAATTCCCAAAAGTATCAGATTCAAAAATATTACAAAAAAATATTATAATCATGCAATCACAAGTGAAATATACCAAAACACAGCTTAGCTTGTTGATAATCCACCTATCATGTCAGATTCTGAAAATATGCTTTACAACGAAAGCAATCCAAGCTTTTGTGAGTGTATCAATCAATGCTAGAACAGCTAGCCCCAAATTAGCATGGTCACGAAAGTCAGAAAAGCAATAAAATTAATCGCTTACCTTTGATAATCTTCGGATGTTTGCACTCACGAGACTCCCAGTTACACAATAAATGTTATTTTTGTTCGATAAATACTCGTTTTATAACAAAAAAACGCCATTTGGGTTGCGCGTTATGTTCAGAAAACCACAGCCTCGTTCCGTTCGACGGAAATTCCAAAAAGTATCCGTAATGTTCGTAGAAACATGTCAAATGTTTTATAATCAATCCTCAGGTTTTTAACAACATAATCGATAATATTTCAACCGGACCGTAACCTATTCAATAAAAGAGAGAAAGAAAATGTCGAGCTACCCCTCTCGCGGGCATAACTAATCAAAGGACACCTGACTAGTTTTGAAAAATCTCGCTAATTTTTCAAAATAAAAGCCTGAAACTATGTCTAAAGCCTGGTCACAGCCTGAGGAAGCCATTGGAAAAGAATATGTTGATACCCCTTTAAATGGAGGATAGGCTGGCAATGAAACACAGATTTAAAAAAATAATAAGCACTTCCGGGTTAGATTTCCTAAGTGTCGCCTGCAAAATCAGTTTATTATACTCACAGACAATATTTTGACAGTTTCGGAAACTTGGAGTGTTTTCTATCCTAATCTGTAAATTATATGCATATTCTACGATCTGGGCCTGAGAAAATGTCCGTTTACCTTGGGAACGTTATTTTTAAGAAGAAAAAATATTGGACCCCTAGCGCTAAGAAGTTAAGTGTGCCTTGAATTCTAAATAAATCAAAGCACCCCACACCTCCTCCTCCATGCTTCATGGTTGGAACCACACATACGGAGATCATCCGTTCACCGACACAGCGATTGTAACTAAAAATCGCAAATTGGACTCATCATTGGACCAAGGACAGATTTCCGCTGGTCTAATGTCTATTGCTCGTGTTTCTTGGCCCAAGCAAGTCTCTTCATGTTGTTCCTTTAGTAGTGGTTTTTGCAGCAATTCGACCATGAAGTCTGATTCACGCAGTCTCCTCAACAGTTGATGTTGAGATGTGTCTGTTTCTTGAACTCTGTGATGGATTTATTTGGGCTGCAATTTCTGAGGCTGGTAACTCTAATAACTTATCCTCTGCAGCAGAGGATCTGGGTTTTCTTTTCCTGTGGCCGTCCTCATGAGAGTCAGTTTCATCATGTGCTTGATGGTTTTTGCGACTGCACTTGAGGAAACTTCCAAAGTTCTTGAGAGATTCTGGATTGACTGACGTTCTTGTCTTAAAGTAATGATGGACTGTCGTTCTCTTTGCTTATTTGAGCTGTTCTTGCCATAATATGGACTTGGTCTTTTACCAAATAGGGCTATCTTCTGTATACCACCCCTACCTTGTCACAACAGAACTGATTGGCTCAAACGCATTAAGAATGAAAGAAATTCCACAAATTAACTTTTAACAAGGCACATCTGTTAATTGAAATGCATTCCAGGTGACTACCTCATGAAGCTGGTTGAGAGAATGCCAAGAGTGTGCAAAGCTGTCATCAAGCAAAGGGTGGCTACTTTGAAGAGTCTAAAATAATTTTATTTGTTTAACACTTTTTTGTGACTACATGATTCCATATATTATTAGTTAGATAGTGATGTCTTCACTATTATTCTACAATGTAGAAAATAGTACAAATAAAGAAAAACCCTGGAATGAGTAAGTATGTACACCTACAAAACACCAATCTCAACATCAACAGTGAAGAGACAAGTTGAGGACTTGTGAGGCATCTGTTTCTCAAACTAGACACTCCAATGTACTTGCTCAGTTGTGCACCGGGGCCTCCCACTCCACTTTCTATTCTGGTTAAAGCCAGTTCTGTGAAGGGATAGTACACAGCGTTGTACAAGATCTTCAGTTTCTTGCAATTTCTCGCATAGAATTGCCTTTATTTCTCAGAACACGATAGACTGACGAGTTTCAGAAGAAAGGTCTTTGTTTCTGGCCATTTTGATCCTGTAATCGAACCCACAAATGCTGATGCTCCAGATACTCAACTAGTCTAAATAAGTTTTATCGCTTCTTTAATCAGAACAACACTTTTCAGCTGTGCTAACATAATTGCAAAAGGGTTGATCAATTAGCCTTTTAAAATGATACATTTGGATTAGCTAAGTTAACGTGCCATTGGAACACAGGAGTGATGGCTGCTGATAATGAGCCTCTGTACGCCTATGTAGATATCCCATTCAAAATCAGCCTTTTCCAGCTACAATAGTCATTTAAAACATGACAGTGTCTACACTATTCTTCTGATCAATTGGATGTTATTTTAGTGGACCAAAAATTAGATTTTCTTTCAAAAACAAGGACTTTTCTAATTGACCCCAAACCTGTAGTGTGTATATATACAGCCTCTTCGGAAAGTATTCAGACCCCTTTACTTTTTCCACATTTTGTTACATTACAGCCTTATTCTAAAATAGATTAAATATATAAAATCCTCAATCTACACACAATACCCCATAATGACAAAGTAAAAAGTACATCTTGTAAAATGTAAAAAAAATTGAAAAAAAAAATAGAAAAAAAAAATACCTTATTTACATAAGTATTCAGACCCTTTGCTATGGGCCTTGAAATTGAGCTCAAGTGCATCATGTTTCCATTGATCATCCTTGATGTTTCTACAACTTGATTGGAGTTCACCTGTGGTAATTACATGATTTGGAAAGGCACACATATGTCTATATAAGGTCCCACAGTTGACTGCATGTCAGAGCAAAAACCATGACATGATGTCGAAGGATTTGTCCGTAGAGCTCCGAGGAATGTGTTGAGGCACAGATCTGGGGAAGGGTACCAAAACATTTCTGTGGCATTGAAGGTCCCCAAGAACACTGTGGCCTCCATCATTCTTAAATGGAAGAAGTTTGGAACCACCAAGACTCTCCTAGAGCTGGCCGCCCGGCCAAAATGAGCAATCACGGGAGAAGGGCATTGGTCAGGGATGTGACCAAGAACCAGAAGGTGACTCTAGAGTTTGTCTGTGGAGATGGGAGAAACTTCCAGAAGGACAACCATCTTTGTAGCACTCCACCAATCAGACCTTTATGGTAGATTGGCCAGATGGAAGCCACTTCTCAGTAAAAGGCAAATGACAGCCCGCTTGGAGTTTGCCAAAAGGCACCTTAAGACTCTCAGACCATGAGAAACAAGATTCTCTGGTCTGATGAAACCTGATGAAACCATTGAACTCTTTGGCCGAAATGCCAAGCGTCAAGTCTGGAGGAAACCTGGCACAATCCCAACGGTGAAGAATGGTGGTGGTAACATCATGCTGCGGTGATGTTTTTCAGCGGCAGGGACTGGTAGACTAGTCAGGATAGAGGCAAAGATGAACGGAGCAATGTACAGAGAGATTTGATTTAAACCTTATCCAGAGAGCTCAGGACCTCAGACTGGTGCGAAGGTTCACCTTCCAACAGGACAAAGACGCAGGAGTTTTTTATTTGTAAAACATTTTCAAAAAGAAACAGTTGAAGTCGGAAATTTACATACACCTTAGCCAAATACATTTAAACTCAGTTTTTCACAATTCTTGACATTTAATCCTAGTAACAATTCCCTGTCTTAGGTCAGTTAGGATCACCACTTTATTTTAAGAATGTGAAATGTCAGAATAATAGTAGAGAGATGATTTATTTCAGCTTTTATTTCTTTCATCAAATCCCAGTGGGTCAAATGTTTACATATACTCAATTAGCATTTGATAGCATTGCCTTTAAATTGTTTAACTTGTGTCAAACGTTCGGGTAGCCTTCCACAAGCTTCCCACAATAAGTTGGGTGAATTTTGTCCCATTCCTCCTGACAGAGCTGGTGTAACTGAGTCAGGTTTGTAGGCCTCCTTGCTCGCACATGCTTTTTCAGTTCTGCCCACAAATTATCTCTAGGATTGAGGTCAGGGCTTTGTGATGGCCACTCCAATACCGTGACTTTGTTTTCCTTAAGCCATTTTGCCACAACTTTGGAAGTATGCTTGGGGTCATTGTCCATTTGGAAGACCCATTTGCGACCAAGCTTTAACTTCTTGACTGATGTCTTGAGATGTTGCTTCAATATATCCACATCATTTTCCTGTCTCATGATGCCATCTATTTTGTGAAGTGCACCCTTCCCTCCTTCAGCAAAGCACCCCCACAACCGTGCCACCCCCGTGCTTCACGGTTGGGATGGTGTTGTTCGACTTGCAAGCGTCCCCCTTTTTCCTACAAACATAACGATGGTCATTATGGCCAAACAGTTACATTTTTGTTTCATCAGACCAGAGGACATTTCTTCAAAAAAGTACAATCTTTGTCCCCATGTGCAGTTGCAAACCGTAGTCTGGCATTTTTATGGCGGTTTTGGAGCAGTGGCTTCTTCCTTGCTGAGCTGCCTTTTAGGTTAGGTCAATTTAGGACTCGTTTTACTGTGGATATAGATACTTTTGTACCTGTTTCCTCCAGCATCTTCACAAGGTCCTTTGCTGTTGTTCTGGGATTGATTTGCACTTTTCGCACCAAAAGTACATTCATCTCTAGGAGACAGAACGCGTCTCCTTCCTGAGCGGTATGACGGCTGCGTGGTCCCATGGTGTTTATACTTGCGTACTATTGTTTGTACAGATGAACGTAGTACCTTCAGGCATTTGAAAATTGCTCCCAAGGATGAACCAGACTTGTGGAGGTCTACAATTTTGTTTCTGGGGTCTTGGATGATTTCTTTTGATTTTCCCATGATGTCAAGCAAAGAGGCACTGAGTTTCAAGGTAGGCCTTGAAGTACATCCACAGGTACACCTCCAATAGGCTAATTGACATCATTTTAGTCAATCAGAAGCTTCTAAAGCCATGACATCATTTTCTGGAATTTTCCAAGCTGTTTAAAGGCACAGTCATCTTAGTGTATGTAAACTTCTGACCCACTGGAATTGTGATATAGTGAATTATAAGTGAAATAATCTGTCTGTAAACAATTGTTGGAAAAATTACTTGTGTCATGCAGAAGGTAGTGTCCTAACCGACTTGTCCTAACCGACTTGCCAAAACTATAGTTTGTTAAAACTTATTATGGCTGCAATCCCGCTAACGGGATGATATGACAACAGCCAGGGAAAATGCAGGGCGCCAAATTCAAAAAACAGAAATCTCATAATTAAAGTTCCTCAGACATACATGTTTTATACCATTTTAAAGGTAATCTTGTTGTTAATCCCACCAAAGTGTCCGATTTCAAATATGCTTTTCAGCGAAAGCACTACAAACGATTATGTTAGGTCACACCAAACCACAATAAGCACAGCCATTTTTCCAGCGAAAGATAGCAGTCACAAAAAGCAGAAATATAGCTAAAATGAATCACTAACCTTTGATGATCTTCATCAGATGATACTCATAGGACTTCATGTTACACAATACATGCATGTTTTGTTTGATAAAGTTCATATTTATATTTAAAAAATCTGAGTTTACATTGGCGCGTTACATTCACTAGTTCCAAAAACATCCAGTGATAGTGCATAGCCACATCGTTTCAACAGAAATACTCATCATAAATGTAGATGATAATACAAGTTATACACATGGAATTATAGATATGCCTCTCTTTAATGCAACCGCTGTGTCAGATTTCAAAAAGACTTTGCGGAAAAAGCAAACCATGCAATAATCTGAGACGGAGCTCAGAACAATAGTAAAATTAGCCGCCATGTTGGAGTCAACAGAAACCAGAAAATACATGATAAATGTTTCCTTACCTTTGATGAACATCAGAATGCAGTCCCAGGAATCCCAGGTCCACAATAAATACTTGATTTGTTCGATAATGTCCGTTATTTATGTCTAAATAGATACTTTGGTTAGCGCGTTTGGTAAACAATTCCAAAGTCACAAAGCGCGTCCACTATAACGTGACGAAATGTCCAAAAGTTCCGTAACAGTCAGTAGAAACATGTCAAACGATGTATTGAATCAATCTTTAGAATGTTGTTAACATACATCTTGAATAACGTTCCAACCGGAGAATTACATTGACTTCAGTTGAGCGATGGAACGTAGCTGCCTCTCACGTGAATGCACCAGTTCAATGCGTGTGCACCTCATGGCAGTGATTACTCATTCCTGTCTCCTTCGGCCCCCCTTCACATTAGAGTCATCAGACGAAGTTCTATTGACTGTTGACATCTAGTGGAAGCCGTAGGAAGTGAAAACTCATCCATTTCTCGCTGTAATTTCAATGGGAGCTTGGTTGAAAATCTAGCAGCCTCAGAAAAAAATCCAAACAGGAAGTGGAACTTCTCAGGTTTTTTCCTGCCACATGAGTTCTGTTATACTCACAGACATAATTCAAACCGTTTTAGAAACTTAGAGTGTTTTCTATCCAATACTAATAATAATATGCATATATTAGCAACTATGACTGAGGAGCAGGCCGTTTACACTGGGCACCTCTGTGCACCTTTCATCCAAGCTACTCAATACTGCCCCTGCAGCCATTAACAAGAAATTTGTGGAGTGGTTGAAAAATGTGTTTTAATGACTCCAACCTAAGTGTATGTAAACTTCCAACTTCAACTGTATAAACAGTTTTTGCTTTGTCATTATGGGGTATTGTGTGTAGATTGATGAGGGGGGAAGACGATATAATCAATTTTAGAGTAAGGCTGTAATGTAACAAACTGTGGAAAAGACAAGAGGTCTGAATTCTTTCTGAATACATACATACATACATACTGTACAAACAGAAATACTCCTCAGTTTCATCAGCTGTCCGGGTGGCTGGTCTTATACGATCCCGCAGGTGAAAGAGCTAGATATGGATGTCCTGGGCTGGCGTGGTCTGCGGTTATGAGGCCGGTTGGATGTACTGCCAAATTCTCTAAAACGAAGTTGGAGGCGGCTTATGGTAGAGAAGAAAAACATTTAAATTCTCTGCCATAGGCTCTGGTGGCCATTCCTGCAGTCACCATGCCAATTGCACACTCCCTCAAAATGTGAGACATCTGTGGCATTGTGTTGTGACAAATGGCACATTTTAGAGTGGCCTTTTATTGGCCCCAGTCCAAGGTGAACCTGTGTAATGATCAAGCTGTTAAATAAACTTTTTGTACACAAAACTTGAGAGAAATAAGCGTTTTGTGCGTATGGAACTTTTCTGGGATATTTTATTTCAGGTCATGAAACATGGGACTAACACTTTACATGTTGCATTTATATTTTTGTTCAGTATAGTATGTTCTGTGGATGGTATTAAACTGTGGATGGTATTTATGTCTGAGATTTAAGAACACGACTTGGCATTCAAACACGTCTGTATTCATTAATCCTTGTCAATAGTGTCTCCCAGGTCGAACTCACATTTTTGTTTTGACATGTTTTGTGTCATCAGGAAAAGCCTCTATCAAACCTTGATACAGTTTGGAAATCAATTTTATAGGTTTGTCAGACTGCCTTAAAATAGTTTCAATCTTTGAAGCTTCTGGCTTGTCCAGTGTTTGCTGCACAGAGAGAATAAACTGTTGCATCTGCAAAAGTTTACCTCAGCGCTGTCACAGACTGGTCTTCCCTGGTTTCCTGACCCTGGTGAGACCCCTGTCACCATCTGGTCCTGCTCAGATGAGGCATGACAAAGAATTACCTTGGGGTTTATTTATACATTATATTATCCAATAATATAATCAATGGTTCAATAATTTAAATGACCATTATTCCCACATCCCAGACTGTAGCCTACCATCAACTCAAGATGGAACTTTGTTCATATACTGCAAAATTCACCTGAGCACTGTATACTGGTCTTCCCTGGCTGTTTGACCCTGCTGGGACACCTGTCACCATCTGATTCTCTTAAGATCCTCGTATGATGGGCATAGTGTTGTGTACTGACTGTGCACCATGACAGTGAAGCCTGTAGAGCTGTTTATAAACCGTGTCAGTGTGAAAAGTAGGGAATTACCAACATTAGCCTTACATCGCTATACTGACTCTAATAAAAACTCACATTGCGTTGTCAAAAAATGTCAGAATATCGGTCTTCAATGTTTGGCCGCTGCTTTCATCATTTGATTCAGGTCTAGTGTGATTGAGGTAAAAAATAATAGCTAAAGATTGTGAGCTAGCTAGCTAGCTCTAATGGTAGCTACATCAACTGGCGAAAACTAGCCAAGTTAATTTACTTCTGTTGTAATGGGACAAAACAAAGGCTGCAAAACATTTCCACACAACAGCTGTTAGATACTGCTACCTGACAGACAGCTAGAGATGAACTGGCTGTGGTAGCTACTAGCTAGCTAATGTTAGTTAGAGAGTTTAGTCACTTCAGTCGAGAGAGAATGAAACGTTGGCTACCATTACATGTCAGTTACACTACTGGCTTAGCACTGGAAATAAATACTTTTTTCTGTTAAGTCAAACAGCAGTTACTTTGCCAGCTACATCAGTCAAATAAAGAGCAGACAGTTTCTGCTCTGCTTCCTTTTACAACTCGGAGAAAAAGCATAAAACACACAGACAACAGTTGCCTCTGTTTGCACTCTCTGTGGTGTCCGTGTAGTCCTAAATCCAGCTGGTTGAAACCGTCAAACAGCCTACCCGACAGCTCTGAGGCGTCTGCATGGTCCTAAAGTACACTGTTGCCACTTTTTATATCACAGTGCAATGATAAAACTGGGGGAGACAAAAATGCATATTCAGAATGCGTGGGGGTCATGTCCCCCCTGTCCCCAGTTGCGCCCCTGCTTCTAGATATTACTGCGCTGTTGGAGCTAGAAACATAAACATTTTGCTGCACCTGCGATGACATCTGCAAATCTATGTACGTGACCAATAAACTTTTTGATTTGAAATTTGGTTTGATGCTACTTAAAGGTGATTTGGCCATTAAAAATAACATGCACACACCTCATTCACTTCAAATTGATTGTTAGCTAATGGTAACTAAAGTTAGCTCAAGTTTGTAGCAGCTGTTGCAAAATCCTGAACTTCCTCTTTCATTTCTACTGTGTTTAGTGTCTTTCCGAAACCTCATGCATTTTCTTTTAAGTACGTATGTAGACTACTCAGTGAGTAGAAAATAATGACAGATCGTCAAATAGAATATAAAACAAATGGTGAGTACTGGTGAGTAGTATTCACCGTTTGTTTAATATTCCTCACATTTGTTTTGTATTCTATTTAATGATCAAAAGTATCAATCCATTCTGAGATTTTATGTCATGGAAATGTCCTCTTATTGGTTCCTGATGGGGGCCTGTGGTTTCTCTGATTGGCTCCTGGCTGTTTTCCCCACCATTCTCCTTTCCATTCCAGAGTGTCTGTGCTATGGATGTGTAAGGGTCTGGCCAATTACCAGCAGGAAAATGACCTATGTATTTGGTTACTTACATTAACTTTAACAATCACCATCACATTAAAGTGTGTGTGGAGGGGGGGGGGGGGGGGGTATACAAAACACAGTTGCCATTAAAACCACAGTCCGTAAGATTCCCATTCAATTCAAGGGTTTTGAAAGCACAATTCCACAACATGTGGATAAAATGTATTTAAAATCATTGATGGTAACAAAGTTTTAAAATGTATTTCCGTTGGGGGCAATGAAGGGTCATTTTAATTACTGATAACCTTATTGACTCTTGAAGAACTGAAATGTATGGTTCAACAATCTTCACCTATCATAACCCCAAATTTAGGGTTGTGTAACTCCATAATGTTTTTGGTGTTGGGTCTTTGTATGCAATCCAGATGTACCTTCAACATATGTTAAGAACTTTTATATAGATCTCATGGACTGTTTGTCCTTTCTTGCATCCATAGTTCAGTCTAAAAATGGAAGAGGGTTTTTCACCCATTTTTCAAGGCCCCATCCCTCAAACCAAGTTGCGGCCAGGACTGCCGCTGTGCTGAAAACACAAACTCCTGATTGTGGCTTTAAAGAAACCTGGCCTCGTCCAGTAGACTCACTGGTTGTTCTGTGAAATTACGCAGTTAGTTTCTGCGATTAATGAAGACTAAAACGCATGTGATTGTGGGATTTGTACATGAGAACACAATCATAGTTCAAGGTAACAGATTTTTGACAGTCTTACCTCAGAGCTACACCGAGTATAGAGAAGTAGAAGTGCCGAGTGGTCATTATTGAGTATTCATGCCTCCACTCTCTGTTCCTCTCTCACACTTACACCCACACACTTGTGGTATTAATCCTCTTATGAGATGTTAGTAAGATCCTCTTTTTCCTCCAAACATTGAATCTATACTGTGACATGGCTGACTGGTTCAGAATGGTCAGCCTTTACTGACATGCGGCCTTCACAGAAGTCAGAGTATTCATGCTTCGGGGAGCTTTCATACGCATCCAATAAAGTGGTCTGCACCTCACCACTCGTAGTGATTCAGGGCTAATCTCTATAGCCATCCAGCTAATTACAAGCAACTGGCTAAACAAAAAGACAAGACCTTACCTCTTCTGAGATGTTGGAGTCCGTTTCCCGGTGTTTGACATAGGAGCTCAGCCAAGATAGCATGACATAAATAGGCTGCACCGTTTTCACACCTGCATCTCCATCCCGAATCTCCCCATTTCCACCCAGCAAAATTAGCCTACATTTAGGCTACTGTTTATGTTGAAGTAAAAATCTGAATATAATGGATGTCAAGCCCAATGCATGTTCATGTTATCATCAATCAACTGCATTACAGTTAAAAACTACTTTGACTACGACCACCGATTTGAGTTGGAGACGTTCGTGGCCATGCACTCATGGGTGAATGAGGGGACTGAGCACGCACCTTTGTGGGGCACACGTGTATACAGTACATGACCTGACAGCAAGCAAGCATTTAGATAGGCTTTCTCTGACCTACTCTGAATCATTTCACAGTTATAGGGATGGTTTCCCAGACACAGATTAAGTCAAGTCATGGACTAAAAAAACACTTTTAGTGGAGATCTTCATTGAGCATGGTTTTTAGTCCAGGAGCATGCTTAGTCTGGGAAAGCAGCCCATACAGTTATGAGTGTTAACCTAGGAGCCTGTAAAACCAGAGGAGGTGTTGAGTGGATACAACATGACACATTACCCACCCTGTTGAGTGCGCTCTAGGGGAACGTTTCCCTTAGATCTAAGACCAGCTTCCTCTTCTTCAATCATAACCATAACCAATAGTGGGGAAAATACAAAAGTGACCCAAGATCAGCTTCTATCACACAACATTGTCTATCCTCTCTTTGCTGGGGCACTGGGTCTGAAATGTTGAAATCAATTGATTTACCATCTTCTTGATACTGTTTTTAGGCTCTGTCTGGCAGGCAGCAACCCTCTGCTAAAGTTTCCCTCTGTCTTCCAGACATTTTACAGTGCTCCTATGGGCACATTGTTGCTTCTCCTAATGGACTATGCCTCTGCTCTAAAGATAGTATTTGCCTTTTCAAAGGAATGGAAAAATAGCAAATAAGGTATCATTTTGGTATTTTTGTATGCTCAGATCAAGGACCTCCATTTTCAGCCATTGTTTTGATAGGTACCATTGCGTATGATCCTTTTACTCCAATCGGTGTTCGTTTAAGAGTCGGTCAATGCCTGGATTCTATTGTCGTTTTCTTGCAATGCCCTCGTTAGTGAATTGTTTTCAAAGGCTGTGTGTGTTTTTTCTCTCTCCAGGCCCCTTTTGTCTAATCCAAACCTTCTGGATGTTTCTGTGTGGAGGCTAGTCAGATATGAGAGATGACAGCCAGAACAGACACTGGCAAGACGGAGTGCTGGACAGGATTGCAGGAAAACAGTCTGCTCTGACAAGGTAAGATTGTGTTAGACAGACACAGACAGACAGACAGACAGACAGACAGACAGACAGACAGACAGACAGACAGACAGACAGACAGGACCAGACACAGACAGACAGACAGACAGACAGACAGACAGACAGACAGACAGACAGACAGACAGACAGACACGACAGACAGACAGACAGACAGACAGATCAGACAGACAGGACCAGACAGAACAGACAGAAGACAGAGACAGACAGACAAGACAGAAGACAGACAGACAGACAGACAGGACAGACAGACAGGGAGAGAGAGAGAAGAGAGAGGAGAGGAGGAGAGAGAAGAGAGAGAGAGAAGAGAGAGAGAGAGAGAGAGAGAGAGAAGAGAGAGAGAGAGAGAAGAGAAGAGAAGAGAGAGAGAGAGAGAGAGAGAGAGAGAGAGAGAGAGAGAGAGAGAGAGAGAGAGAGAGAGAGAGAGAGAGAGAGAGAGAGAGAGAGAGAGAGAGAGAGAGAGCGAGAGAGAGAGAAGCCTAGTGGTTAGAGCGTTGGCTAGTAACCGAAAGTGCAGTTCGAATCCCTGAGCTGACAAGGACAAATCTGTTGTTCTGCCCTGAACAAGGCAGTTAACCCACTGTTCCTAAGGCCGTCATTGAAAATAAGAATTTGTTCTTAACTGACTTGCCTAGTTGAATAAAGAATTTTTTTTTAAATATATTTTTTAAAACACACACACATTCTTTCATGTATTGTGCATGTGCACATAGTCTGACTCCCATTTCCACACTCTCTCTCTTTCTTTCTCGCTCTCGTTCGTACTTTTTTTACATGTGCTCAAAGTCTGACTCCTATTTTCACACACACACACACACACACACACACACACACACACACACACACACACACACACACACACACACACACACACACACACACACACACACACACACACACACACACACACACACAACACACACACACACACACACACACACACACTCTTCAGTACTATGCAGGCCAACTAGTCTAACCATCATTTACATCTCGGATGTCCACCCGGACCAGTCCAATGAAAACCAGATGAGCGGTGATTTGATGCCGGGTTTCTGTGACAGACTACATCAGTGTTATGTATCTCTCTATCATATAATGATCATATGAAATTGAGTAATAGCGCTTGTCTGTGTGATTTGATCTATAGTTTGAGGGAAGCATCTCTATGAGCACAAGACTTTTGAAAATACGTATTTTCAACGTCTTGTGCTCACTGGGATAGATGTACTTGAACATTTGAGGCTAATGGATAACACTTAATTTCACAAGTAAGGTCTATGAAAAGATGAAAGATTGGGAGGGGTGAGCTATGCTTCAAAATGGAGCATTACATTTGTGGTGGAGCTTGAGGAGAGCAAACCATTTCCAATGGGATTATTTCATCAGTCAAATGGAGGCGGTTGCTGTACTTACAGGAAGTTCGCATCAATGCTGAGTAGTGTCTGCGTCATCTGGTCAAATGAAAGCTAACCATAGGGACTGGGAAGAGTATGGGAATATTAAATCGTAATGCGAAGGCGACTTTGGGGGGAGTTCACTAACCAAGGTATCACATAATTCAAGTTGAACTCCACTAGGGCCTTCCCTGTTTAACTCCCTGTTCCCTCATGGTTCTCCCACACATAAACATATACATTTTCACATAAACATTTGTTTGATCAAAGCCAAGTGAACGCTTGTTTTATTTGAAAATTACACAGGATGTGCATGTACAAAGGAACTTATCCTAGACCCTATCGAGTCAAACATTTTTCATTTTTGAGATCCACTAGGTTGCAGTCGGACTGCGCTGAATGACTGATTGGCAAATCACCTTGCATCCCATATAGCTATCATTATGTGATTAAGATATGTGATTCTGCGGCTCGCCTTGCTCAAACTGATCCTTTCTTACACATTAAATCTATTTGTATCCAGGACAGATATTCCTAGCTCAGGTTCTGTCGTGTAATGAATTGTGCCTTGCCGCATGGGAACAGAAAATGATTTTTGGAACATCTGTGCATCTACCAGAAAATGTATACACAGACCTATCCTGATAGTTAAGGCTACAACTACAACTACAATGGTGCCGGAGGAGATGGCTGCCATTTTACGGCCTCCTAAACAATTGTGCTATTGTGTGTGTTTTTTCATATTATTTGTAACTTATTTTGTACGTAATGTTTCTGCGTCTCTTTTGACTGAAAAGAGCTTCTGGATGTCAGGACGGCGATTACTCTCCTCGTACTGGACAAAGATTTTTTCTTTAACGAGTCAGACGCAAAGGATTTACTTCAGACACCCGACAAGGCCCAAATCCCAGTCATTCGCATGAGAAAGAGAGATCGGGGAAGTAGGTTGGTGTGCCTTGTAAGGATCCGACGGCGACTGGGTAATCTGCCTCTACCATCAGTCCTATTAGCAAAATTAGTAAAATTAACAAAATAGACGAGCTACTATCACGAATATCCTACCAACGGGACATTAAAAACTGTAATATCTTATGTTTCACTGAGTCGTGGCTGAACAACGACATGGATAACATACAGCTGGTGGGTTTTACGCTGCATCGGCAAGATAGAACAGCTGTCTCCGGTAAGACAAGGAGTGGTGTATTTGTAAACAATAGCTGGTGCACGAAATCTAATATTAAGGAAGTCTCAAGGTTTTGCCCGCCTGAGGTAGAGTATCTCATGATAAGCTGTAGACCACACTATTTACCAAGAAAGTTTTCATCTGTATTTTTCGTAGCTGTCAATTTACCACCACAAACCAATGTTGGCACTAAGACTGCACTCAATGAGCTGTATAAGGTCATAAGAAAATAGGAATACGCTCATCCAGAGGCGGCGCTCCTAGTGGCCGGGGACTTTAATGCAGGGAAACTTAAATAATGAGCCTTTTGGACCTAGACTTGACGCTCCGGTACCGCTTGTCATGCAGTAGCAGAGAGAACAGTCTATGACTTGGGTGACTGGAGTCTTTGACTTTTTGGGGCCTTCCTCTGACACCTAGTATATAAGTTCTGGATGGCAGGAAACTTGGACCCAGTGATGTACTGGGCCATACGCACTACCCTCTGTAGTGCCTTAAAGTCAGATGCCGAGCAATTGCCATACCAGGCGGTTATGCAACCGGTCAGGATGCTCTCGATGGTGCAGCTGTAGAACTTTTTGAGGATCTGGGGACCCGTGCCAAATCTTTTCAATCTCCTGAGGGGGAAAAGGCATTGTCGTGCCTTCTAAATGACGTGTTTGGTCCATGATAGTTTGTTGGTGATGTGGACACCAAGGAACTTGAAACTCTCGACCCGCTCCACTACATCCCCGTCGATGTGAATGGGGGCGTGTTCGGTCCACCTTTTCCTGTAGTCCATGATCATCTCTTTTGACTTGCTCACGTTGAGGGAAAGGTTGTTGTCCTGGCACCACACTGCCAGGTCTCTGACCTCCTCCCTATAGGCTGTCTCATTGTTGTCGGTGATCAGGCCTACCACCATTGTGTCATCAGCAAACTTAATGATGGTGTTGGAGTAGTGCTTGGCCACGCAGTCGTGGGTGAACAGGGAGTACAGGAGGGGGCCGGGCACGCACCCCTGAGGTGCACGCAACCCTGAGAGGCCAGTCAGGAAGTACAGGATCCAGTTGCAGAAGGAGGTGTTTAGTCCCAGGGTCCTTAGCTTAGTGATGAGCTTTGTGTGCACTATGGTGTTGAACACTGAGCTGTAGTCAATTAACAGAATTCTCACATAGGGGTTCCTTTTGTCCAGGTGTGAAAGGGCAGTGTAGTGTGATTGATTTTACGTCATCTGTGGATCTTCCGGTGGCAGTATGCGAATTGGAGTGGGTGTAGAGTTTGGTGGTCCGCTTGAAACATGTAGGTAATACAGACTCAGAGGTTGAAAATGCCTGTGAAAACACTTGCCAGTTGGTCCGTACATGCTCTGAGTACACGTCCTGGTAATCCATCTGGCCCTGGGGCCTTGTGAATGTTCATCTGTTTAAAGGTCTTGCTCACATTGGCTACGGAGAGCGTGATCACACAGTTGTACAGAACAGCTGGTGCTCTCATGCGTGCTTCCGTGTTGCTTGCCTCGAAGCGGGCATAAAAGGCATTTAGCCCGTCTGATAGGCTCACGTCACTGGGCAGTTCTCGGCTGGGTTTCCCTTTGTAGTCCGTAATAGTTTGCAAGCCCTGCTACATCCGACGAGCATCAGAGGCAGTGTAGTAGGATTAAATCTTAGTTCTTTATTGATGCTTTGCCTATTTGATGGTTCGTCTGAGGGCATAGCGGATTTCTTATTAACGTCCGGATGAGTGTCCCACTCCTTGAAAACGGCAGCTCTAGCCTTTAGCTTGGTGCGGGTGTTGCCTGTAATCCATGGCTTCTGGTTGTTATATGTACGTACGGTCACTGTGGGGACGACGTTGTCAATGCACGTATTGATGAAGCCGGTGACTGAGGTGGTATACTCCTCAATGCCATTGGATGAATCCCGGAAAATATTCCAGTCTGTGCTAGCAAAAGAGTCCTGTAGCGTAGCATCCGCGTCATCTGACCACTTCCATATTGAGCGAGTCACTGGTGCTTCCTGCTTTAGTTTCTGCTTGTAAGTAAGTTTCTGCTTCTTTGTCCAGTTCGAGCTGAGTAATCACTGTTCTGATATCCAGAAGCGGTCTTTTCAGTCACAAGAGACAGTATCATCAACATTATGTACAAAATTATTTAAACAATGTGAAAAAACACACAAAATAGCACAATTGGTTAAGAGCTTGTAAAAAGAGCCTGCGATGAATCGGTTCAATGGCGTTATGGGCATTGTATGGTCAATTTTATGGTCCATTGTGGTATTTAAAGAAACACACTAGTAAGTAGTATAAGGGTTCTATTTAATCCATATTGCGGAAGGTGAGTGTTACAGTGAGATTGGAATTTAAAGGCAATATTACCACACTTAAGGAGACTGCAGTCAAGGTAAACACTGCATATGTCGGCTCAATTGGCAATTACCTTTAAATTACTATCGCACAATCTGTAATGCTTCAGCGAGACAGATTGAATAGAGCCCTTAGTCAGGCTATGAAACTCCAGTTTCTTTATTTTCTCTTGGGCCATCCTACAGTATGTCACCTCGGAGATCCTAGGGCTTTTTATAGGTCTGTGGTTCAAACTCAGGAATGAGGATTGAGAGGACATTCTTTGGCCCAGCTGGGTGTGTGTACTTGTGTGTCTAAGAGCACATCTTTTATTGGGTAAGCGGCACACAATTGTGGGAAAGAGAACACAATACCTAGGGATCAGTGGAGGCTCCTCAGAGGAGGAAGGGGAGGACCATACTCCTCAGTGAATTTCATAAAAATACAAATAGAAATATTAAAGAAACATTTAAGTTATCCTTTTTAGATAAAATTATACTAAATCTATTTACAAATAATTGCTTATAACACACTGTTTTGCAATGAAGGTCTACAGTAGCCTCAACAGCACTCTGTAGAGCAGCACCACGGTGTAGCCGAAGGACAGCTAGTTTCCGTTCTTCTCTGGGTACATTGACTTCAGTACAAAAACTAGGAGGCTCATGGTTCTCACGGCCTTCCATAGACTTCCGCTGATTCTGTTGAAAAAACATTTCTTAAACAGAAGCAAACGGAGCGAAACAGAGATAAACATACCTACATTTGTCCAATAGAACTCTCTTTTGCAACTGTTGGACTAACAATTACACCCTAGATCGCCTCGATGCAGACAAGAGTGTATTGGAAGTGTCACTGTCTGTCACCTTGATTACTCCAATGTTTTTCTCGACATGTGCACCTACATTGTAAACTTTCATTCATAGGCTAGGTTGTACAAACCTCATGATGGGTATAGTAGCCTAAACCTATCGATGTTACATTAAGCTGGGTGAATGGAATATGAATGACAGTCATCCAATATGATGTAATAGAAATAAGGCCATGCTATAAAAGAAAATTTGCCCTCCCTTATGCCCTCATCTTAAACGTCACCGACCGCCACTTCTAGGGATGCAGGTGGGTACCTAGTGAGGAGCCTTGCTTCGAGACTTAGTGGCTGTGTGGGTACAGTAAATGGAAATCTGTACATTATTTCAGTGAGCTCACAGGGGACAACAAGTGCAAATAGACGTAAATATGATGTCACTTCCTGTCCCTGTGGTCAGTGTGGCTTAATCACAGAGGATTTGAGCTGTGTCTGAAAACATTACTAACTGTCAAATCCTTGCTTTCTCTATTCTTTTTTCCTCAATTCCTCCCAAAGCTCATTGGTGGAGGATGTCCGATGGAGGGAACTTGGATCCTCTCCTCCAATGCGCTTTGAAATCAATAGAGGAAACAAAGACGGAGGAAGACAGGATTTGACAGCAAGCAAATCCTGGACGGGCTAGATGCAGTTTCCATATACCAGTTATTTCCTTTCAAATCAATCAAGGCAACTGAACAAGTGCACATTTTGGGAGAAAGGAGAGATTATTGGGATGCAACCAATGTCTCCCTCTAGACCAGAGGTGCACAATTGGCGGACCTCGGTCCGGGTTCGGACCGAGTGAAGGTTCTATCTGGACCTCGACACATAACTCATAAATAATTGATAAATTAAATACTGATGAAACAACCCTTTTTTTCAATGTACACATATGCGCTGGCTCAGCGCAGCTGGGAAGGTCCCAGACAGCGCCCCATACTACTGTGTGTTGTCCAATCACGTGCATTATTTAAATCACTTCACGAAACTGAGTCAATCAAAGCGAATGTTTACAATGCATGTTAGGAGACTGATGTCAAGAGAGAGAGACAGCGAGAGAAGCAAAGGCGGAAGCTAGAGGAGAAATTATAGAATGGCGTGCTCAAAAGTCAGGAAAGTCGATACAGAAAATCGAGCTTTCAAAGAGGAGTGGACAGACAAATATGCCTTTATCCTTCCCACAGCGAGTGTCAAACCACTCTGCCTGATATGTTGAGAGACCGTGGCTCTAATAAAAAGTGCCAACGTGAAGCACCACTACGAGACAAAGCACAGATCTTTTGAGCAAACATATCCACAGAAGTCTGAGGTGAGGGCACGCAAAACAAACCAACTCAAAGCCCAGTATGATTGGTCCACCAGAGTCCTCTCCCATGCATTCACTGCCCAACAATATGCAAACGAATGTTCACTAAAAATTGCTTGGATTTTGGGTCAACACCAAAAGCCATTTACTGACGGGGGAGTGGTGATGGAGTGCATGAATGCTGTTGCTGAAACTTTACTTGACGGTAAACAAAAAGATGAGCTGTGTGAAAAGATCAAGCAAATCCCAATGTCACGTACAACAAAAAAGAGTGAAATACTAACAGAGGATGTTTTAACACAGCGTGATGAAGCTATACGGAGTGCACCCTGCATAGCATTAGCTGTAGATGAATCTACTGATGTGAGTGATAATGCCCAGCTTGTGGTGAATGTTCGATTTTACCACACAGAGAACAAGGAATTATGTGAAGACCTGTTAGGTACCACTCGAGACACATACAAGAGGAAAGGATATAATCATGTCCATAAAGGAGATGCTGAGAAAGAGGGGGATAGGTCTAAAACAAGTGGTCTCTATCACCTCAGACGAGGTGGGGCCCTGCCATGATAGGAAGTGAGCGAGGAGCTGTGGCACGGCTGAAAGAGGACAACCATGATCCTACAGCTTACCACTGCATCATTCATCAGTCTGTCCTGTGCACCAATCTGTCAGAAGAGTATGCTGAAGTGATGAATACAATGATGAAACTCATCAACTTCCTCAGGGCATCCTCATCTCATCAACATCGCCTGCTGAGAGAACTCCTGAAAGAAGTTGAGGCAAATGCAAATGACCTACTGCTGCACAACAACGTAAGATGGCTCAGTAAATGTAGGGTGTTGGAATGCTTTTGGTCCATTCGAAAGGAAATAACAGCTTTCCTAGTACAGCTCAAGAGTCAGCAGGCAACCAAGTTTTCACTTTTTTTGCAAGACGAGAGCAAAATGGATATTGTTGCTTTTTTGGTAAACATCACATCACACTTTAATGAGCACAACGTGAAACTACAGGGCAAGAACAATTCAGTTTGTGATTTGATGACATCTGTCCTCTCCTTCCAGAGGAAACTGGAAGTGTTCAATGAAGATCTTCAAGGAGACTGTGCACACTTCCCAAAAGTGCAGGAACAGATTCAGGGTGAGAGAGATGTTTCTCCTCATGTTGACTTCATTGATAAGCTGATTGGAAACTTCAGAAATCGCTTTGACAGCTTCAGCCTTGGACAGTAGCTCCTTCTTCTAATTGAGAATCCATTCCTCATCACAGATGTCAGGGGATTTTCAAAGGAGGTGACACAGACCTTCAAGTGGGCACATGCTGGATCTCTACAGATGGAACTGATTGATCTGCAAGCAAATGTTGCACTAAGAGAGCACTTTCAACTAACTGATCATGACACTTTCTGGCTGCAGCCTGTGTCTGAGACTGTTTCCCCTGGTCTAACCAAAGTAGAACTACACACCTTGACCATGTTTGGCTCCACATACAGTTGTGAGTCTTCTTTCTCCACTATGAACATCATTAAAAATAAGTACTGTTTTAGACTCACCAATGAGCACCTACATACAGTATGTGCATGAGAATGGCACTGACTGATTCCATTCCAGCCAAGGTTCAAATTACTGGCAGGGCAAGCAAAAGCCTATTTCTCTCACTAAAGAAGAGAGATGGAGAAGTGAAGTGGGAGAGAGACGGAAAGTTAAATATTAAACCTGTGGTTTCTTATTTGTAAAAAAATCTAAGCACTTTTTTCAGAAACAGGCACTTTTTTTTTTTTTTTGTGTGAAGATGTTGTCTTGTTTTGCTTGAAATAGTTTTATTTATGATTAGGCTGCATATTTATTTTACCTCATGTTTAATGTGTCTGCATTAAAAATGTGCAATAAATATTGTTGAAATGTTATTGAAATGTAGTACTTTGCTTATTAGCTATACATATACAAGAACTACATATGCCCCCAAATCATAGCGCACGTTAGACATTTTAATGGTTTGGACCTTTTGGGGAAGAAAATGTTAGTCACTGGACCTCTTTGAATTCTAAATGTGCACCCCTGCTCTAGACGTCCATGTTGACTCACTGTGATGATGAATATCTGAACTGGAGAATCCCTGTCACTTCCAGAACGAGACATTAGTACTGTTATTCTTCCTGTGGCTAACCGCACTTTAGCCTGGGAAAACCACGTTTTCCAGCTGCTGTCCTCAATTCGTCTTCCAAAATGTAATGTCAGAGATATTAACAGCCAAAGCAGTCTGGAGACTGTTCAAATGCTACTATAAATCCCCAAGGAGTAGTCAATGACTATTCATCATTTACACTGTGACTTTTTTTCCCACCTTTACTCTCCTATAATTGTCCCTAACCCTGTTATTTCAGGCCCAGTTAGGTGTTTTACAGGCTTTTTAGAGAGGCAAACTGTGATGAAGAAGCTTTTCGGAGACATCACACTGTGACTATTCCCTTTAACACCCACGCCAACACGCATGCACACATACACAAACACTGGGCACGCTCCTCTGCCCAGGCGTTGCTGATGCATGCTACTACACCTGGATGGCTCCGTTCGTCATAGTTTGTCAACATTGTTACATTCTACTCGCATTACTGGTCACAGTCACAGAATCACACAGACACAATTACAGGTTTAGTCCAAACGCATTATTTTGTTCAAGTTTACAGCCAATGTATTTCACTATAGTAAACACATACACTACCGTTCAAAAGTTTGGGGTCACTTAGAAATGTCCTTGTTTTCCATGAAAACATACATAAAATGAGTTGCAAAATGAATAGGGAATATAGTCCAGACTTATAGTCAAGGTTATAAATAATTATTTTTTATTTAAATAATAATTGTTTCCTTCAAACTTTGCTTTCGTCAAAGAATCCTCCATTTGCAGCAATTACAGCCTTGCAGACCTTTGGCATTCTAGTTGTCGATTGGTTGAGGTAATCTGAAGAGATTTCACCACATGCTTCCTGAAGCAGGTCCCACAAGTTGGATTGGCTTGATGGGCACTTCTTACGTACCATACGGTCAAGCTGCTCCCATAACAGCTCAATAGGGTTGAGATCCGGTGACCGTGCTGGCCACTCCATTATAGACAGAATACCAGCTGACTGCTTCTTCCCTAAATAATTCTTGCATAGTTTGGAGCTGTGCTTTGGGTCATTGTCCTGTTGTAGGAGGAAATTGGCTTCAATTAAGCGCCGTCCACAGAGTATGGCATGGCGTTGCAAAATGGAGTGATAGCCTTCCTTCTTCAAGACCCCTTTCACCCTGTACAAATCTCCCGCTTTACCACGACCATGGTGTCAAGCACTCCTCCAGCAACTTTTCATTTTTTCTGCGTCTCACGAATGTTCTTCTTTGTGATCACCTTAAAATTAGATTTGTCTATCCATAACACTTTTTTCCAATCTTGCTTTGTCCAGTGTTTGTGTTCTTTTGCCCATCTTAATCTTTACTTTTTATCGGCCAATCTGAGAAACCGCCAGTTGAAGACTTGTGAGGCATCTGTTTCTCAAACTAGACTGTCCTCTTGCTCAGTTGTGCACCGGGGCCTCCCACTCCTCTTTCTATTCTGGTTAGATCCAGTTTGCGCTGTTCTGTGAAGGGAGTAGTTGTACGAGATCTTCAGTTTCTTGGCAATTTCTCACATGGAATCGCCTTCATTTCTCAGACCAAGAATAGACTGACGAGTTTCATAAGAAAGTGCTTTGTTTCTGGCCATTTTGAGCCTGTAATTGAGCCCACAAATTCTGATGCTCCAGGTACTCAACTAGTCTAAAGAAGGCCAGTTTTATTGCTTCTTTAATCAGAACAACAGTTTTCAGCTGTGGTAACACAATTGCAAAAGGGTTTTCTAATGATCAGTTAGCCTTTTAAACGGATAAACTTGGATTAGCTAACACAACGTGCCATTGGAACACAGGAGTGATGGTTGCTGATAATTGCCCTCTGTACGCCGGTGTAGATATTCCATTAAAAATCTGCCGTTTCAAGCTACAATAGTCATTTACAACATTAACAATGTCTACACTGTATTTCTGATCAATTTGATGTTAAAAACAAGGACATTTCTAAGTGACACCAAACGGTAGTGTACTTCCTGGTAGCCTCCACTGTGAATATTAAAGCTTTTGTCAAAATGTACTTTACGTAGCAGGTTTAGGAGAACTTACACGGCAGGTTAGGAAAATTAACTTAGCAGGTTAGGAGGAAAAGGCAGTCTCACTCTGTTATTTAACCAGTCCATTTCAGACCTTCAGGACATTGAGTAGCACAATGTTGTTGAAGCTCTGTCCCAACTCAAAGCTGTTATGAGCTAGATTCCAATGTGCTGTGTAAACTATAAATGTTTTCAGGCTGACTTGGTAAAGTCATTCTTTATTGTTTTTCATTTTTCCATTGTGAGATTTTTCACTGTAAATATTTTTGAAACGGATTATTTCACCTGGTACTAAAAATGACAAACTAAGAACATTGTTGTCCTGCGTTTCTCTGACATCTCCCTAGGCTCTCAACATTATACTTTTCTATACAAACAAAGAGGAATTGTGTTAATAATTACCTCCAGGGAGAATCCGGCACCGCTTTAGACAGAGAGGAAGTTGGCGAATGTTATTGTCCTGTTACCGCACTACTGTCTGACGTGAGGTCATAGCCACGGGGCGATAGCAAAGATTATGTATTATATTGACAAGATAGTCAAGCGACCACTCAAATAATGGAAATACATGTCCTCAAAGATGGAAGGCATGCGGGAGGAGGCGCGATTATGCGTGTGACCAACAGGCACAACTCTGATATAAAGTCGGATTTTTCAAAGTTGCCGAAAGGCCACGAGCCTGTACTTACATGAGTGCATTCATAACAAGTTAATTATTACAAAACTTCTATTAGATCGAATAAGCCTCACGTAGCAAATTAGCAATTACATTTTTTGTTGACCAAATTCAACACTCTCTCCTCACTTCGTGATCTTATTTTCATGGACATATTTGGAGTTAACTCTCTCGCTTTCCCCTTCTTCTCTCTGGTGATAGGAACTGAAGGGTCAAATGTCAATATGTCAGTTGATTTACCCAGGGGGGGAAATGTGTGGGAGTACGTTCTTTAATTATGAAGTATTTGCGTTTCTGGTAATCACGTGAATAAACCATTAGTCATGATGTATGAAGACATGGGTGAGTCAATAGCATCTTAACCAGTGACAGCATTTTACACAAGAGAGACATCTGGGCATGTTGAGAAAATACTGCACGAGCGGTGTGGGTGCAATGATTGAATAACATGTATGTGTACATTTATTTTGCAACGCTCGCGCACACGATGATAGCGGTGTGGTCAGCATGTAACATGCGATGCGAGCGGTGTGGTCAGCCTGTTAAATGTACACATACTATACATGTTATTCAATCATTACACCTACACTGCTCGTAGGTGTCAACGAGCGTCTGCGTAGCCAGGCGCTAAAATAGAACTTGGTTCTATTTGTGACGCTTGACATGCTGCAAGTCCCGCCTCTCCCATCTCCTCATTGGTTTTTAGGAGCATATACCCATGTGGGTGATTGAAAGATGAACTGAGGTCACACTCCAGTCCAGTTGTTAGTGGTAATGCACCTTAAAGTTGGTTGCCAACCGTCATATAAAGTTCAAAGAAGAAGAAGTAGCCTGAAGGAGGAGAGATTAATAGAAACGAAATCGGTTTACCCTTTTCTGTTTGTATTAATTGTCAGAGTAGAGGACATTGTGCATTTCAGGTAAAATAACAACCCAACATTTACATCCCAGGACAAATTATCTTAACAACAGCAAGCTAGCTAGTTAAATTGCCATAAATGTTTAATGCTTTTCCTAAGTTAATATAGTTGGTTCAGAGTTAATTTTGATATTTCAACCTGTGTGTCCTGATCGCGTCTGGTGTGGGTGGACAAAATCAACATGCGCGCGATGGTGCACATGGACTGTCTAGTCAGCATGTGAGGTATGGTATGGACAAAAGCAGCAGCCAAGCCAGCAGCACGGCTGTTGCATGTTTACAGCCGTCTCTAACAAGCAGAAGCTGATGGGTTTCAGTGGGAGTTTTGTGTTAACATTTTTCCACCCCTCGAAATAACAGAAACCGAGAGGAGGGTTGTTTAGACAGGGTAATTTAATAAAACGAAACCTCAAGCTCTGGCAGTTAATGAATTCCTTGCTCAACACCCTGTAATCAACAAGCCTTTATTAGTAATTGTCATACAAGTACCCTGAGACTAAGTCCTCCCTGTGTTATAGAATGACTGAGACTGGGGAGAGAGTTATAAGGTCATCTTCGCTGGAATCCTCCGGTGAACTTTGTTTGGTAACACTTTATTAACTGTAAGTGTAATAAGGCTTTGGGCCCGCTTTCCTGATAGCAATGGAATTTAGGCTTATGAGTGCTTTAACAATGCGTCTTTCCCACAACAGCCAAAGATGTGACATGTGTTTCCCAAAACACCACGCAGGGAGAATGTTGTTAACTCTTTAGAACACGTGGCGGATGTCGACGGCCTTTCTTTAAATTACTATAGGGCCGCGAATGGCCTTGTTTTTCGAACAATAATATCCGTGTCAATATCGCAAAATGAACTTGCTAATAAACGTTGTTGTATTCGCGTGGCTGTTGTCATCAACCAGAAACAGGGTATGCTGTTATTTCAATTTTTTTATGTTTTTTTTCACTTCATTACTCAAAATGACGGCGTCGAAGAGGACACGACCTTTCACTGTGAAAGAGGTTGTATCTCTGTGTTGGTTGGTGATACGGATTCGGACACATCCTTGCACTTTGAAAAGCGATGATGTGGAGGTGAGTGAAAAAATGTAAAAAGCAGATATGTGTTTGGTGTTGTCGATGTTTGATGCCGTGAAACTTGGGGAATAGCTCTCAGATTAGCAAGTCCTGTCATGTCAAGATAACCTGGTTGGTACTGGCGAGCACATCAGTGGTGGAGCTCAAATGATTGCTCTCTGTCTCATGGAAATAGTTGCAGTGTTTAGCTGTATGTAGTCAGCGAACTAGTTGCTTGTTTTGGCAAGAGTTGAGGAGAGTGTGGAATGGGAGGTGGGTAACTGTAATCACACAACTTATTATGGAAACCCATTATTAGGAAGAGAGTGTGTATAGTTGAGAAAAAAAAAGACAGGAAAGAAGAGAGAGAGAGATTGTAACGTTCCTGACCTGTTTTCTGTTGTTTTTGTATGTGTATATGGTCAGGGCGTGAGTTTTGGGTGGGCAGTCTATGTTTTCTGTTTCTATGTTGGTTTTGGGTTGCCTGGTATGGCTCTTAATTAGAGGCAGGTGTTTTGCGTTTTCCTCTAATTAAGAGTCATATTTAGGTAGGGTGTTCTCACTGTTTGTTTGTGGGTGATTGTCTCCTGTGTCGTCGATGTATGTACCATACGGGACTGTTTGGCTGTTCGTTCGTTTTGATGTAGTCTGTTCCTGTCCGTGAGTTCTACGTTTAGTTAGTTTATTCATGTTCAGGTTTCGTCTACGTCGTTTTCTTGTTTTGTAATTTTGTAAGTGTTTGTTTTCGTGTTGCCATCGTTTCAAATAAAGAGATGGCTTATTTCCCTAATGCTGCGTATTGGTCCACTGATCCTTCTCTCCTCTCCTCATCTGAGGAGGAGGAGGACAACAGCCCTTACAGAGATTATCTTCCTGACCACAATTGCATCCTATTTGTTGCTTCTCTCCTCTCCCTCTGTTATTCTGTTCCTCTAGGTCAGTAAAATTGAAGGAATTGATGTGGACAGTCAGGGTTCAGCAACAAAGGGCAGGGAATAAGAGGCGTTAGAGATGATTGGAGGGATACAAATGTGGAGGGAGAGAGGAAGAGGAGGGAGAGGAGAGTGAAGAGGAGGGAGAGGAACATAGAGAGGACGAGGAAGAAGAGGGAGAGGAGGAGGGAGGGAAAGTGGGAGAGCACAACTGAGAGGGGAGCTTACGTTTCCACGAAGTGTGTCTGCAGCAAGTCCCACCATTCACCCTTGTATCACACAGCCTAGGCCTAAAGTGACAGTGGCAGGGGTTAAGGAGTTGTTTTAAAAAGTGGTAGAAACTTATATCTGCTCCAGAGCTTGTAATGGATTACAACAAGAAAATGGCGGGGTTGACCATCTTGACCAATTGAGGAGCTATTATAATGTTGGACACACAGGTAGAAAATGTAAAAGGGTGGAAGCATGTGTTTTGGGGGATGCTCAACATTGCCATCATAAATGCGTACATTGGCTCCTTCCCAAATGCCGCAGGCGCTGATCTCTGAAGGCATTCAAAATGCAGCTCATGCATTCACTTTGTGATATGGCTACAGTGGCAGGAAGAGGGGAGCCAAGAGTGTGGCACCAGGGTGGACTGAGATGTAACTCATTTGAAAGCAGGTGAAGTTTGAAGGGCGCAAGAGAGGGTGTGTGGTGTAGAGAGATGTGTAGAGACCTTATTTGGGTGCTCCATGTGTTCTGTGCCACTTTGCAGGATGGAGCTGTGCATCCAGAAGTTCCATGACATGTTGTAGGCTAAATGTAAATATTGCATTTATCCTACAAATCTTTTATTGTCTCTGCTATTGTTATCTGTCTCTCTCATACTTGTTGCATTCACTGAATTGTCAAAGTGGGACACTATTTCAAAATGTTGTGTCAGGGCCTAGTCTGTACTAAATCTTATTGAGAGAGGTCATCTACATTTTTAACGTCTAATTTTTACAGGAGTAAGAATCATTGTCAATCAAATCAAACCTACTTTGTGTGGGTTTTGAAATACTTTGAATGTTGTCCTCTGGTCAAATTATTTTTTGATAATTTTTTAATATTTATATATAAATAATATAAGTATAATATATTATACTTGGTACATTTTGAGGGAATAATTTTGTCAAATTTACTACAATTTAAATACTCTAAGGTTTTTTGTTGTTGAGTGTTAATTATTTTTGATAGTGTTTTTACACAACGGAAGACAACATGAGTGTCATTCCTATTGACATGAATGTGGTGTCATATTAAAACTAAGTTAATTATCATTTGTTCCTTGTTTTTGAGCTATGTTTGTTTGTTTGTTTGAAATGTGTGAGAAAATGAGATGAGCTTTATCTTGAACATTTTCAATAATCTACATCAGCATTCTAGTCTATTGGGGTCTAAATGGTCTGTCATTGGAGCATGTGTGTATACTGATAGGATCGAAAGAAAGCGAGCGCTGCTCTCGGATCAGCTTTTTCCATTAAAATATTTCCTTAACTTTATAATTATTTCACAATACTGACAACGGATCAGCTCCTAGAGAGATGTTACCACCTACGGCTGCAAATATTGAGGCAGCTTATTCTAATGCTTACCCAATAACAAATGCACTAAACCACCAATTTGGCACATCATTGCACACATGTTAGGCTACACATCATGAAATACATACAGTACCAGTCAAAAGTTTGCACACACCTACTCATTCAAAAACTATGAATTCACACATATGGAATCATGTAGTAACCTAAAAAGTGTTAAACAAATCAAAATATATTTTAGATTCTTCAAAGTAGCCACCCTTCGCCTTGATGACAGCCAATCAATTGTGTTGTGACAAGGTAGGGGTGATATACAGGAGATAGCCCTATTTGGTAAAAGACCAAGTCCATATAATGGCAGGATTTTAGAAATTCTCCCGCGACCCCGTTTTAAAATCAGTGACCCCTAGTTTGGGAACCGCTGAGCTAGACTCTTCCTTTTCATAAGCCGTATCGCAATCGAGCTCCACAGTGTCACGAAGTTGACCTGTTGGGGGAGGTTTATGACCCCCATAAATACCTTTCCCCTTTTTTCCCTCTCTACTCTACCAATGTGACTATTGAAAGTCCCTTTGTTTACATAGAGAGTCTGGGAACATCAAAAGGTGGGAAACGGAACCCTATTTCGGTAATCCAACCAGTTGAAAATATGCGTTGGTACTTCATGAATATGATGTCATATAACAACCCTCCACAGATCAGATCAGTCTGAGACATTATTACTGATGATAGAACAACATAAACTGTATCTTGGAGAGTCTACACATTCTAGATTCACATGGAATTGTTGTGCAATTTAAATGTTTAAATATGAAACTATTTGTGAAAAGATTAAATGTAATTTTAGCTTCTAAATGAGAGAATTGGTTTTCATGAGTGAACTATGCTCAACTCAGTGGCCCAGCCCATGTGAACAGACATCGGTTGTATACTATGAAACACGGCCCTCTCTCCCAACCCTACATAAGCCCCTTTACAAAAATGTAACTTCCTGTTCCACGGACGTGAGGACTTGCGGTCCCCACGTTGAAAGAACAAAGACCACCTACAGAACTAAGCCAACCTCAGCAAGGCCCTAACGAAATTAGCATCGAATTTCAACGTGAAGGTGACGACCTACACGCCGGAAGGATGAATTTCGACTATACCAGCCAGAATATAGCATGAGCATATAGCATGGCAACTTGGTATGAATTTTGAACCCTTATTCACTAAAGAAGTGATACCTCCTAGCCGTTGCGTTAGCGCAGCAACTGTAGACGTGGGCTAGGAGAGGACGGACAGAGTATCTGGCCTACCGCACGACGACGGTACTACCAGGTATCCAGTTTACCACCAGAGACATTCTTCAAAGGACAAGAGATCCCTGCTGGGCAACCCGGCCTACTATCTACGACCAATCTACCGAAGCGCAGCTCAGAGTAAATATTTATTGCATTTTCCTTTTTCAAATGGGCGGTAATTTAGAATGCATTACAAATGCAATTTGTAATCAATGTATGATCCATTCTGTGTAGATGTAATTCTGTGTGATTATTTAGTAAATAAATAATTAAATCAAATTTTGTATTGCTGATTCAACTTGTTAGCCAGGGTTCGTGAAGATAACCAAGAATTTACAACTTTCAGATAAGACTAAATAAAGTGACGATTAAATATTGACTGCTACTGATGTAAAAGATTACTAGGTCTTTAAGAGTTTATTCGGAAGATAACAGCTCTATAAACGTTCTTTCATGGTGTCCCGACTTTCTAGTTAATTACATTTACATGATTAGCTTAATCAGGTAATATTAATTACAGAGAAATGATTTTATAGAATAGCATGTCATATCACTTAATCAGGCATAGCCAAAGACACGACAGCAGCCAGAACAAATCTATCCTTTGTCTGGATAGGCCAGAAAATTGTGACTTGTCGTTCTCCATGAAAATGAGGTGCTAGATTTAATTTCACAGATTTCATACACACTGCATCTCATAGCAGGGGACACACTGGGTGCGTTCCTCTGCACAGGCGTTGCTGACGCCTGCCAGATCTATAGCAATCTCTCGGTCGATGACACAGTCGATTACGTGGCACGCAACCATTGGTTGATGCATGCATTTTCTGAGCAGAGGTATGCTTGCTATACATCAGGGTGGGTTTCAAAGTGCAAGGACTGTCCCATGCAGGACCACGTTCAACTGAAAATCATCTGCCTGGGACCTCGTTCATAAATTAAGGTTTATACTTTATAGTTTACAATTGCGCTTTCATATTTGTACATCATTTTGCTTTATTTTAACTGATGATCGCTATCTACCAAGTAACTGGACGAGTTTTCCCAAAAGTGAATGACGTGTACAGTTTGTTTAGTTCATCAACAATAGCTATGGCGAAAAATACTTGTCAACTACAATAGCGAGACAAGATGCCCTGTGTAAAAAACGCTAACTATTAGAAATTACTGACGAGAAGCAAATGTCACGAGACGCAAATTTCACGTGAGACTAATAGACATTCATTTGACATGAAGCTCCTTTTGATCAGTTTTGCCCAATCCTAAGCATGCATGCAGAGTACTGTATTTCATGCAATCTTTCAGTTGCATGGTCTGAATGAACTGATCTGCCTGCCTCTCCCACCCAGCTCCCAGGCAGTCACTTCAGTGATTTGTCAATCTTTTGAACTGATGCGAAGCCAAGACACTTGACTTGTAAGTAACCTCAACTAGAAACAAACACGTTCACTCTCTCTCTTACTTTTATGTTTTTTTGCTTTGATCACATCAGAAGCTCTTTTCCCAATGTTCAATGTTATTCAGTCATCTGTGTTGCTGCTCTCGCACAACGGTTGGCAAATGCGAGTGCTATTGAATATTAGGAGTACAATAATACTTTTAGCATTTTTGGAAAGCTCATTCTCCTCTTTTCAAGGAAACCACTTTTATTTACTCTCCTTGATGGTTATGATGGGGGAGAAAAATAGAGCTGTAAAATTGTTTAACCTGCAGCCAAGGCTTTATAGCCTATATAGTTAACAATGGCTGGCATTGGTTACAATCTGCCACAATATACATTTTGCCAGCTAAGGTATCCGAGGGGATAGTAGGCCTAGTTGGACAAGGCTATTTGAATGTACACATGATGGAAGTTAGAGGTAGCCTAGCTATTCATTATTTAATAATAAAAAAAGAACTTGCTAATATGTGACTTAAATGGTGTGACAGCCACAGTACATCACTGGGGCCAAGCTTCCTGCCATCCAGGACCTCTATACCAGGTGGTGTCAGAGGAAGGCCCTGAAAATTGTCAAAGACTCCAGCTACCTGAGTCATAGACTGTTCTCTCTGCTACCACACGGCGAGCGGTACCGGAGCGCCAAGTCTAGGTCCAAGAGGCTTCTAAACAGCTTCTACCCCCAAGCCATAAGAATCCTGAACATCTAGTCAAATGGCTACCCAGACTATTCACATTGCCCCCCCCTCCCCACCACTGCCACTCTCTGTTGTCATCTATGCATAGTCACTTTAATTAACTCTACCTACATGTACATACTACCTCAACTAACCGGTGCCCCTGCACATTGACTCTGTACTGGCACCCTACTGTATATATTGTTATTTTTTACTGCTCCTCTTTAATTACTTGTTACTTTTATCTCTTATTCTTATCCATATTTTTTTAAGCTGCACTGTCGGTTAGGGGCTTGTAAGTAAGTAAGCATTTGTTGTATTCGACGCATGTGACTAATACAATTGGATTTGATTAAACAGTGTACAACTGGCGACCGTGTCAGCATGCATGCACCTGGCCCGCCACAGGAGTTGCTAGACCGCGATGGGACAAGGACATCCCGGCCGGCCAAATCCTCCCCTAACCCGGACAACGCTGGGCCAATTGTGTGTCGCCTCATGGTTCTCCCGATCGCGGCCGGCTGCGACACAGCACGGGATCGAACCTGGATCTGTAGTGATGCCTCAAGCTCTGCAGTACCTTAGACCGCTGTGCCACTCGGGGGGCCTCACTCAGGTCTTTTGACACTGGTAGTTGTTCCCGAAGGCCATAACCAAAACAGCACAAAAGGAAAAGAAACACGAGATAAGACAAATAGTTTAAAAAAAATAACAATGCCCCCCAAATTAATATTTAATTATTAGTGCGCATGTAAACATACTCATTGATGACAAAAATAAATGAATATGTGAATTAAAAACTCCACGGTTCATCATTCTAGATTAGTTGGAAAGACAACAAAGCCTATTTATAAAGATTTGGGTTCCATCCCAAATGGCCTGTATAGTGTCGGAGTCACGATGATAGATAGCAGAAGGCATGGGATCAAGTTTTGATGTCAACGCTGTTCGACTCAACGCTCACCCATCCTTAATTCAATGAGCCACTACAGTCCTTTGAATTTCATCCACTCCCCTCTAATTTTTTTAAATTTCTGGCATAGAATTTCTGCCACGTCTTTACCTGTTTAGTCTTTACCTGTGCTCCTCAGTCTTGGATGAGGCAAACATGCTTTAATCCATCGCACGCAGATTGCGCAATCTGTGTATTTTCACATGCCTGTTAATCTTCCGACAAGGGTATAGAGGGTACGTGTTCCCTCGACCTCGCTATCATCCTCCCTGACTACAGTGCGTTCTTCTATGTTGGCATGGTTTGTAGACTCTCTCTTTCTCTCTCCTCTCTCGCTTCTACCTGTTATCTAAATCTTTGGACAATAAAATGGAGGTTTTATGTGTGCCCTCTATCTCTATAGCGTCCTCCAATTAAAAAAAATACTGTTTTTTATTCCTAGCGTTTAAAGAGGTACTTCATCCCTGTATTTACCCCCACCCTATAGCCCACCCAATTCTAGGATTGGAGGAATGCACAGAAAAGCAAATCCGGTATCTTATTCGGTCAGTAACATATTTTCTCTCACACAGTGGTTTTGGCAAACCATACATCAAATCTAACGACTAACGAGTGCTGTCATGTTCCCTGGTGGAATGTTTTCCTATGGGTTTGTTGTGTATTCCTTAAAGAGAGCGTGAGCTACTTAAGATTTCTCTGATCATAAATCAGATGTAAAATTCAGGACATGTTTTGTCTTGTGACGTGTAAGATTCTAAATTAGTACCGTCTCTTGAGGGGAGGTTGAACTGTCCTACAGGATACAGTCGAGAGGTCTATCCGGACAGACAAACAGACAAACTGGGTAAAGAATTATAACCCCCTGAGAAAGAGGAAGCGGTACAGTCACTCGTAGTACTGTCTGTAATAAGGAATCAATTGTGTTAATAACATGAGTAGGAATTCATTAATTAATCATCATGCATTTACTCATTCATCATGACTATATCCTTATGTATCATAATGCATGAACAACATGCTAAACATATCTGTTTACTTTAGCCATTAATAAGGCAACTGGACCACTGGGCGAAGAGTGACATCCTCTCAGGAGGAAAGGAGGAGAGGGAAAGGGGACAAGAGGGGAGGAGAGGTTACAATTCAGGCTATTCCCACATTAATACACAGCATCTCCTCCCCTCTAACCCACATTAGTTCCCTAGCCACTTCCTCTGTTGTCTATTGAGATGCTTTGAAGCCACCGGTCGGTCATATTGGCACTCCCCAGTAGGAGCAGTCCTCCATAGGAATGAATGGAATTCTACAGTATTTCAATTCAATGTTTCAAGGACAAAATAACATGTATTTAAGTATTTTTTTGTTGTACTGGGGACAGTAACATTAGTAATCGGTTTAATATATTTTAAATGTGTATGCTTAGCTCACATAATATAATTTAAAAGTAGGCATTAAGGTGCCTGTAATAGAATACATATGGCAAATACTAATGTAGACATTAATAAATGCATTTCTATAGCTTCCAAAATGTTTTTTTTACTCTGAGGAGTACCAAGATGGAGGCGTGTTAGCTTCAGCACAGCGCCCCATAATAGTCATCTAGTGTATATATAAATGATTGCATAGACCTGACACTATCAAAAGGAGAGAGAAGTATGGGAGCTAGGGGAGTTCTGTCCTGACATGAGCCCGATCTTATCTCAGACTCAAGAGTGCTCCCTAAAGCTTGTTCCCTGTTTAATTAGGAGCCAAAAGCATTCCATTGAGGAGGTACTGGGGTGTAACCAATGAAATTCACCTCCATGTTAGATGCATCTATATTCAACATGAGAAAGACAGGTGATACGTCACCAATGTAAATTCCATTGCACATGTTACATTCCGTCATCATGACTGGACATGTGACATGCCCTCTAAGCATGTACTTACTTAGTTGTTGGAATTACTCTTGTGAACTCCATGAGTGGACAAGCAATTCATTATAATATTATAATATAATATAATATAATAATAATAATATTATATTATAATAATTCAACTCTTGTCATACTGGTTTTCAAAAATGGATTTCAGATTTAAACATGGGGGTCATTGACTTCGCACCCTATTCCCTATGTAGTGCACTACTTTTAACCAGGGCGCATAAGGGGTAAAATGATCAGTTTAATGGATGCTTACTTGCTAAAGAAGTATTGAGAGTTGACCTTGTGATTGTTGTTTGTGAGCGTTGTTCCACCCGCGGGGAAACTGATGACGTCATCACGTTTTATTGACTAAAACTGTGCGTTTACACTAGAGACTTCCTGTTTTTTTGCATTGGCTGAGGCGCAGTCCCCTGATTCCACTGGTATAGCCCTTCGCCTATGCAGTAGACAGGCTTGTCAGACATTCAGTGTTGCTCTACGATGCCCACAAGCTTTACACGACTCATCTCAAGTTAACCCGGAACTGGGATGAAACATTTTATGAAACTGAATTGTGCATTTCCAAAGGTATATGGGTCCTTCCACTGATTTTTTTTTCTCTTTTCTTATATTGCATATAGAACAGACACTTCAAAACATACCTTCTTTTTATATATTTTTTGACTCATTTTGCTATGCATGAATGTGTTTCTATGGGCTAATAGCAGCAAGGTCAAAGTCAATGTTTCATCAAATAACTACATTTTAGGGGTCCTAAAATTCGAAACTAAATAGCTAAATGATCCATGGTATGATCATCTTAAAACAATTCCATCTGTTTGCTGTATTAGTTCTACTAAGCTGTCAGCCAACAAGTTAATAGATTTAGAGGGATATTTAACAAGTCCACGAGCTTCACAGCCACTGACTCTCTAGACAGTGTGGTAGTTCAGTTGGGACACAGCCCCAATCTTTGGGTCATAGACATGTTTGAATTCCAGACTTTGAAACCTAGCCATAACCATGTGCCAGCTCTTTCATAGCAGTTTCCTAACCCGTGGTCCAGTTTCACCCCACTGTAGAAATGTCAACGTCTGTTAGAAATAACACCAGGGGACTGATATCAAAAGCAGACGTGGCTGTTTCACGCTTGTTTGTTGTTCCCGTCAAAGTCTAGCCTTCGTTTAGTTGAAATCTCACCAAAGGTTCTGCTAAAGTTCTTCAAAAACAGTGAATCATTTGTTTCCACCTTCTGACTTAGCGTGTCGCTGATAACATCCTCATTAGCAGGTTGGAGTTAATGGTCCTCATTACATCTGTGGCAGGAATGCTGTTTTCCATGTGAGGAAATGTGGGTATGTGTGTGCTTGTGATGATTTTTTTGGTTTGCTGCTCTACAGATGGCTAAATAGGTCCAGTAATACAGGACTAGTAAAGGTCCAGTGCACTACTTTTGTGAGAGAAAAAAAAATATATTTCTATTTACACATTTGTATAATTTTTTATTCCGATTTTTCAGGGGGTGCTGCAGCACCCTCAGCACCCTTACTTCTATGCCACCGTTACCTATAACGAAACTATGATTAAGGTCGAGCGAACCTGCCGGTTCTAAGTGGAAAAAGCATCAACTTAATTTTTTCCCCCATAGAAAAAACAGCATTCTCCATGCACTGTAATTTATACATTGATAAGAGCTATTGATAAGAGCTATTGATAAGAGCTAGTTAAATGAGTAATCCGTTTGGAGAAGGGGATTGTAAATACACATAGCGATTGTTTTCGATGGTTTTTCCTTATGATCCCCTGGAGACAAATGTAAAAAGCCGCCATATGGAAGCAGACTGAAAATCACATCAACATGACATATATTGCATCCTCTTTTCCACAGTGAAATAGGTACGATATAAATAGCTGTGCAGCTATTTCGAATTTGCAATGTGTGCCCTTAATTAGCGTGGAGGAAATTTGGAGACCCAAGCTATATGCTTCTGTAAACTGAACCTGCCGAGTTGATGTGTGCGCTTTAGATTTTTAAAAATGATACGCCTATGCTTTTCATGTTAAATATTCGCTGCTATCTGGAGCCACCGCCAGTAATACCCACGTTTATTTTTCAATCATTACATTCACCTTGGTCATGTCCTTGTAATTTGTTCCTGAGGGTCGTTATCATTGGTGGATCATAATAGGCTAACGTTGTGCAATAGTTCGGGACATGTAGCCTATTTAAATCATTATGGAACTCAGACAACACGAAGCAGTTTAATCCTGGAGCCTGGCGCTCGTTTCACGACGACTGGACCGTTGTCATACAGTTCCATGATTAGTTACAATTAGGGTATATTTATAGGATTATTGTTCATTCTCTATTGTACACTTTTTCCCACCTTCCAATCTTTTATGGGTTGAACTTCAACATGGCAACTTTCAGGATGAATCAAACCACTGTATTTCTTATTAGTCAATACATTTTGTGCATAAATGCTCTCCTAACCATTTTTCTTATATACTTTCCTAACCCTAAAATGTGTCTAAATAATGTACAAGTTGGTGCTAAAACTGAGACGAATGTGCATAGATGGCTTTCTTTCATTGATCCTATATTCTGACCCAGTTCTCTCAATGTATTCTATTGAATCTGTCAACAAAATTAAAATTATAGGTACATGCTGCTCACTGCATCAAGCTACCTTTGAACTGCACATAATTACTGCCCTATACTGGAATCGCACTCGATTCATCTGTACAAAACACTGCATACACTGTACATAGGCACCTATCATTATACGTTACGGAGCATCCCTACCTCTGCATATAGATGTATTTATACTGTAAATGTGTATATGCCATCTATGTTCACTTTATCTATTTTGTATATAATGTACTGTATATAAACTTGGTGTAAATTCCTCTGTCTGTATGTGTCTAAATGTTACCTATCACTAGCAGCACCATATCCCCATATACAATTCTGAGTATGTTTAAATGTACTTGACGAATAAAGGTGATTCTGAATCTTATAGAATATTGGTTTAAAAATATGATGAGTACAGACACCTAAAGATGAAGAGTACCGGTGTTGTGCCAAAAATCTCTCCCCTGCCAGAATTCTCTCCCCCCCCCCTTCGCGTTCTTCATTGCTGGGACTTGCTTGCTAGTTGAGATTTCTGCTCTTCACTCCGTTGCCAGTTAAGCCTACATTTCACTGCTCTTAGTAGCAGAAAGCATTTTTGTCTGCAGTTTTCTGTTTGGCTATTTGTCTCAAGTGTATGTGGCAGTTCTAGCTTGTATGGCGCCCTGGGCGAACCCCCCCTTCATCGCCCGCTTCCGCCCGCACCCTGGGGTACCCGGAGCCGCCCCCGGCAAGATGGCCTCCCGGGCGGCCGCCCATGTCGCCCGTAATTAAATCCGCTACTGACTGTATTAGTCTATATATAAATCTCTTTGCCAATATTCGTCATCTCTCCCATGTCTTATTCGAATTGTATTTTTGAATGTGTAAGGATAATAATTCAGCCATAGTTATTCTGAAATGTTTATTGCTTGCCAACATTTTACTCCCTCTATGTTTAATATAACACATATACATTAATTATAAATTTTGGTTGCCTATTCTGACGTGAAGTGTGTTCTATAGAAAGTATTTGTATACTCTGATGTTTGTCACAGAAAGTATTTGACTCTAGCCACAAAACTAAGGAAATTAGAAGGGGGGGCGGGGGTCTGGCAGGGGGAAAATTTTCGGCACAACAGCGCAACCCAAAATGTGTACGGCACCTATTTCAGTCCACTTCAAGCACTGGGTACAACACGTCAATTCAGGCACCGGTAAAACTTTATAATAAAGTTCAGTAATAAACCATTTATAATGTATTTACAAACAGTTTGCTCACCATTTAATAATTATTATTCACACATTTATAAACAACTTTTTAATTATGTATGAATTATTCATAATTTCATTCATAAGATGTTTAGGTCCTTATAACCCATTTACTAATCAATAATATAGTATTTTTGCAGTCCCTAATCTAATGTGAGGGCTATTTATACTTTATAAATGTCTTGAGTGACCAGTGTTATTTCTCACAAAAAGATAGACATGCCATTGGTAAACATTCTAGAAGTACCTGATGATCCTTAACGTTTCAAAATGGCCCCTAGATCATATCAATGGTTAAATATGCACACGATATAGAGGCTGTTCAAGAAAATATTGTGAACATTATATTCCAAAACAGTAATAGTGTGATGTGCAACTTCAGACACACTCTAGCTGAGTAAAAATGCTAACATACATTTGCGGACAAACATATAGCCACCCTTGCCCATTCCTCCTGACAGAGCTGGTGTAACTGAGTCAGGTTTGTAGGCCTCCTTGCTCACACAGGCTTTTTCAGTTCTGCCCACAAATGTTCTATGGGATTGAGGTCATTACTTTGTGATGGCAACTCCAATACCTTGACTTTGTTGTCCTTAAGCCATTTTGCCACGACGTTGGAAGTATACTTGGGGTCATTGTCCATTTGGAAGACCCATTTGCGACCAAGCTTTAACTTTGTGACTATTGTCTTGAGATTTTGCTTCAATATATCCACATAATTTTAATTCCTCATGATGCCATGTATTTTGTGAAGTGCACCAGTCCCTCCTGCAGCAAAGCACCCCCACAACATGATGCTGCCTCCCCCGTGCTTCACGGTTGGGATGGTGTTCTTCGGCTTGCAAGCATCCCCCTTTTTCCTCCAAACATAACGATGGTATGGCCAAACAGTTCTATTTTTGTTTCATCAGACCAGAGGACATTTCTCCAAAAAGTACGATCTTTGTCCCCATGTGCATTTGCAAACAGTAGTCTGGATTTTTTATGGTGGTTTTGGAGCAGTGGCTTCTTCCTTGTTGAGCGACCTTTCAGGTTATGTCGATATAGGACTTGTTTTACTGTGGATATAGATACTTTTGTACCTGTTTCCTCCAGCATCTTCACAAGGTCCTTTGCTGTTGTTCTGGGATTGATTTGCACTTTTCGTACCAAAGTACGTACATCTCTAGGAGACAGAACGCGTCTCCTTCCTGAGCGGTATGACGGCTGCGTGGTCCCCTGGTGTTTATACGTGCATACTATTGTTTGTACAGATAAATGTGGTACCTTCAGGCGTTTGGAAATTGCTCCCAAGGATGAACCAGACCTGTGGAGGTCTACAATTTTGTTTCTGTGGTCTTGACTGATTTATTTTGATTTTCCCATGATGTCAAGCAAAGAGGCACTGAGTTTGAAGGTAAGCCTTGAAATACATCCACAGGTACACCTCCAATTGACTCAAATGATGTCAATTAGCCTATCAGAAGCTTCTAAAGCCATGATATTGTTTTCTGGAATTTTCCAAGCTGTTTAAAGGCACAGTCAACTTAGTGTATGTAAACTTCTGACCCACTGGAATTGTGATACAGTAAATTATAAGTGAAATAATCTGTCTGTAAAAAATTGTTGGAAAAATGACTTGTGTCATGCACAAAGTAGATGTCCTAACCGACTTGCCAAAATTATAGTTTGTTAACAAGAAATTTGTGGAGTGGTTGAAAAACAAGTTTTAATTACTCCAACCTAAGTCTATGTAAACTTCCGACTTCAACTGTAGGTAGAGGTAAAGTGACTATGCATGATAATAAACAGAGAGTAGCAGCAGCGAAAAAGATGGGTCTGGGTAGCCCTTTGATTAGCAGGGAAACTCAAATCCGTTCTACCTAATATCTACCAGCATGTTAAATGTGCAACACATCCGCCACTCTGATCCTGAACACGGTGGCCCCTCAGGGGTGCCACCTATAGCAATAGGTGCACTTCTTTGCGAGGCATTGGAAAACCTCCCTGGTCTTTCTGGTTGAATCTGTGTTTGAAATTCACTGCTCGACTGAGGGACCTTACAGATAATTGGATGTGTGGGGTACAGAGATGAGGTAGTTATTCAAAAATCATGGTAAACACTATTTTTGCACACAGAGTCCATTCAACTTATTATGCGACTTGTTAGGCAACTCTTAACTCCTGAACTTTAGGCTTGCCATAACAAAGGGGTTGAATATTTAAAGACTCAAGACATTCAAACATTTCATTTTTAATTAATTTGTAAAAACTTCTAAAAACATAACTCCACTTTAACATTATGGGGTATTGCGCGTAGGCCAGTGACACAACATCTCAAATGAATATATTTTAAATTCAGGCTGTAACACAACAAAATGTGGAAAAAGTTTGATACCCCGCCAGCTTCTCTCTGAACTGCACCCGTGGGTGTCACATCAATATCGGTCCCCTGATACCTTTTGGCGTCGAAAGACAAACGCCTGATTCACTGTCCATAACTGTGGATACGCACTTGCACTTCCTGTTTGATGAGACAACCAAAAATGCTCATGACAAGTTCTGACACGTTCCCTCCCATGACACACTCCTCCACTAAAGATTGAGTGGTTGCGGTTGATTAACACCCACCTAACGTACCTTTACTCCACTGTCAGAACCATTTATGTAGGAGAAGGGAGGGAGAGGTATGCCTAGGCAAGGATCTAAGAAGCTGAGAGATACCAACTATGAATAGTGTGAAGCTCAGAACGTGTTTGCACAAGGCTCTAGTGATACTCTAATAAAAGGGCTTGGTGAGTAAGGAGTCACATCTGTTCAAATAATACATGTTTTAACTGCTCTGCCACTCAGCTGACCTCACGTTCCATTACTCAATATCTAAGCTATTCTGTAAAAGGATTACATTTTTTAAAAAGTATTTCTTATAAATAATTTCCCGAAAACGCTGAAAAAGATCATAAGACTGTAGACTGGTACTGTCAACATCTATGAATTCAACATTACGGATGGCATTCATATGTCTTTCTAATCATTTGCTTCCCAACATTTCTAGAAATGTTTCATTAACCTAATCAGTCTTAGCCATTCCTCGTGAGACACAGAAACAGAAAAATATGTTATAGAAACGATACCAAATCTCATATTTCTGTAACATACCTTCCATTTCTGCTCCCATTGTTAGGTCATCGGGAATGCCCAGCCTGCTGTGTATAACACTGCAGACTATCAGCTGACTCAATGGGCTGAATTGATTTGTAATGGTCCCAGTGGTCTTTGGAGAGGGGTTGTTCTCAGACCCATTTTGTGGTTCAGTAGAGGGAGCTTGGAACATTTTTAGAAAGTTACGACACTGGGCACTGACTCAACGAAATTTAGTTTCAGTCACGTAATAATACATAACTAGGAGTAATAGAGAGAGTGACTTTCTTTATTTTTCGTAGTTTAGGGTCTAGTCTGCCCCATGTGCATTTTATTTGTGTTTCTCCAGCTCCTAGTTCAGTAAAAGAAGAAGCCATATTGTCTGTCTGAATAAATTAACAAATTTGCTACATTGGTGTCAGAATTGGGATGGGATCTCCCTGCTCGTATGGTTCCCATGGAGACGAACACAAAGCTAGTCTCAGCCTCATGAGGTCACAGTGCTGTAATGTTGGGTATTTGTGAAATGGACAACTTGTATGTTCTTTTTTTTTACCTGAGGGGAACTTCCTTTCTCTGTGAACGAAATAAGGAGGAGTGGGTTGGTTTTGAGCAGTTTGGTAAACAGGGGTGGTTTGGTCAAAGGAATTGGTTTGGTGAATAATAAATGGTGAAAGGAGTGGGTTGGTTTAAGTATCTTTCGAAGGTTTTGGTGGTTGTAGCATAGTGTTGGCAACACCATGGTTGTGGGTTCAACTCCCTCATTTGTCACTTACAGTATGTACAGTAACTTTAACTAACCTGCTATAGACACGGTCTAATACATTACCATGTTACTGTTTTAGATGAGTGCCAAACACTCCTTTCTCTGCCTCATCTGAATCCAATGTTTTCACTTTCTGTAATTTGCCTTCAGCTCCTTTTGGTGGTGGAATGTTGTTTTAGCTTCGATTAGTAGTACTCAGATCCAGCTAATTGAAAACAGATGCCACAAACATCTGGTATTTAATTCACCCCTCTGTTCACATGAGCTGGGCCCGTATTCATAGTGTCTAGTAGGAATGCAGATCTCCCCTGCCTATGTAATGTTATTCATTAAGATCTAAAAGTCAAAACGGATCCTGGATCTGCACTCCTACTCTGAGACGCTTTATGAATACGAGCCCCAAAGTGGTTGGCCTTTCATCAGCCTTGATTGACAAAAGCCAGTCAAACCATCTCTCTCCCATGTTTTCTCTGGTATGATACGATGTTAGTGTTGGAGCAAAAGGGAGAATGTTTGGACGTGAGGGATTGTGCGTGGGAGGAGTGAAGATATGGGAGGACCTCTCAGATCTTTTAATTTAAATTTTTTGATTTAACCTTTTTTAACAACTTCTTAGGGATCCAGGGCAGTGTTCGGATGTTCGGATAGTCTGACGTGCCCAAAGTAAACGGCCTGTTACTCAGGCCCAGAAGCTAGGATATGCATATAATTGGTAGCATTGGATAGAAAACACTCTGATAATGTCTGTGAGTATAACAGAACTGATATGGCAGGCGAAAACCCGAGGAAAATCCATCTGGAATTTTTTTTTTTTGAGCTCCCAGGCCATTCCTATGTTGGCCTATTGAATTTCCAACCAAAAAGCACCCAGATTGCAGCATCTATGGCTTCCACTGGAGGTCAACAGTCTTTATAAAAATGTGTCAGGCATGTTTTTTGAAAAATGAACAAGTACTTGTAGTTTTTCCAAGGTGTACCTCATTAGAAAAGTAGTCTTGATGCACGCGTGAATGAGGTGCGCTCTTCGTTATTTATCTTCCCTATTGAACATACTATTCTTTGTCTTAAATTTGATCGTTTATTTAGATATTAGAGTACCTGAGGATTAATTAGAAACATCGTTTGACTTGTTTGGACGAACTTTACCGGTAACTTTTTGGATTCGTTTGTATGCGAGGGGATTAGTGAAGTCAATGGCGCCAACTAAACTGACTTTTTTGGATATAAAGAAGGACTTTATCAAACAAAACGACCATTCGTTGTGCAGCTGGGACCCTTGGGATTGCAAACAGAGGAAGATCTTCAAAGGAAAGTGATTTATTTAATCGCTATTTGTGATTTTGTGATGCCTGTGCTGGTTAAAAAATTATTTTTATGTGGGGCGCTGTCCTCAGATAATCGCATGGTATGCTTTCACCGTAAAGCTTTTTTGAAATCTGACAACGTGGTTGGATTAACAAGAAGTTAAGCTTTTAAATGATGTAAGACACTTAGATTTTTGTATTTTGAATGTTCTGCAATTTCACCGGATGTTGTCGTAGGTGTCCCGCTAGCGGTTCATGCGCCCTAAGATTAACTAGGCAAGTCAGTTAAGAACAAATTTTTATTTACAATGACGGCCTACCCCGGCCAAACACGGACGGCGCTGGGCCAATTGTGCGCCGCGCTATGGGACTTCCAATCACGGCTGGATGTGATACAGCCTGGATTCGAACCAGGGACTGTAGTGAAGCCTCTTGCACTGAGATCTTGTGGTCATCTCGTGAGCTAAAATAACATTGAGCCTCGTCCAAATAATTTGGATTTCATATTTTGGGGGATTTCATTGTTTTTTTATGACATAGCCCGTAAGCTTACATGCTGACTAGACCGGGCAAGCACGTGCGTCTGCATGCGCCATCGCGCGCATGTTGATTTTGTCCATTCACACCAGACAGGACACGCAGGTTGATATTTCAACGCAGGTTGAATATATTAATTTGAGTACACGTCGAAACGCATGAAACATTCATGGCCATTTTGCTTGCTTTCTCTTACTCTTTCTCTTACTAATTTGTCCTGGGATATAAACATTGAGTTGTTATTTTACCTGATATGCACAAGGTCCTCTACTCCGACAATTAATCCACAGATAAAATGGTAAACTGAATTCGTTTCTAGTAATCTCTCCTCCTTCAGTCTTTTTCTTCTTCTTCTTTGGACTTCATATGGCGGTTGGAAACCAACTTTAAGGTGCATTATCACCACCGACTGGAGTGTGGAACTCAGTTCAGCTTTCGATCACCCACATGGGTATATGCTCCTAAAAACCAATGACGAGATGGGAGAGGCGGGACTTGCAGTGTGTCAAGCGTCAAAAATATAACCAAGTTTAGCACTTGGCTATGCAGATGCTCGTTGAGATGAGCACAGTTTGGATGACATTATTGGATAACATGAATGTGTACATTTATTTTGCAATGCTCCTGCACCTAACTTGAGCGGTGTGGTCAGCATGTTAATCTCATAGATATGACCCCACTACCATCTAGTAATCATGCTCTGAGAAACGTAATTGTTTATAATGTTGGAAAATGAAAACGTTTTAACTTCAAAAAGTTTGTTTTGATTGAGGAAGTACAGTGCATTCGGAAAGTATTCTTGATGTTATCTACATTTTGTTACGTTACAGCCTTATTCCAAAATGTATTGAATAGTTTTTTTCCCCTCATCAATCAACACACAATAACCCATAATGAAAAAGCAAAAACAGTTTTTTTATAAATTTGTGCAAATTTATTTTAAAAACCCAGAAATATCACATTTACATAGGTATTTAGACCCTTTACTTAGTACTTTTTTGAAGCACCTTTGGGAGCGATTACAGGCTCGAGTCTTCCTGGGTATGACGCTCCAAGCTTGGCACACCTGTATTTGGGAAGTTTCTCCCATTCTTCTCTGCAGATCCTCTAAAGCTCTGTCAGGTTGGATGGGGAGCGTCACTGGATAGCTATTTTCAGGTCTTTCCAGAGATGATAGATCGGGTTCAAGTCCGGGATCTGGCTGGGCCACTCAAGGACATTCAGAGACTTGTCGCGAAGCCACACGTGCGTTGTCTCGGCTGTGTGCTTAGGGTCATTGTCCCATTGGAATGTGATTCTTTGACCCAGTCTGAGGTCCTGAGCGCTCTGGAGCAGGTTTTCATCAAGGATCTCTCTGTACTTTGCTCCATTCATCTTTCTCTTGATCCTGACTAGTCTCCCAGTCTCTGCCGCTGAAAAATATCCCCACAGCATGATGCTGCCACCACCATGCTTCACCGTAGGGATTGTGTCAGGTTTCCTCCAGGTTTCCTCCAGACATTTCTTAGCATTCAGGCCAGAGAGTTCAAACTTGGTTTCATCAGACCAGAGAATCTGGTTTCTCAAAACTCCAACCAGGCTTTCATGTGCCTTTTACTGAGGAGTGGCTTCAGTCTGTCCACTCTACCATAAAGGCCTGATTGGTGGAGTGCTGCAGTGATGGTTGTCCTTCTGAAAGGTTCTCCCATCTCCACAGAGGAACTCTGGAGCTCTGTCAGTGACAATCGGGTTTTTGGTCACGTCCCTGACCAAGGCCCTTCTCCCCCGATTGCTCAGTTTGGCCAGGCGGCCGTCTTTGTGGTTACAAACTTCTTCCATTTAAGAATGGTGGAGGCCAATGTGTTCTTGGGGACCTTCAATGCTGCAGACATTTTTTGGTACCCTTCCCTAGATCTGTGCCTTGACACAATCCTGTCTCGAAGCTCTACGGACAATTCCTTCGACCTCATGGCTTGGTTTTTGCTCTGACATGCACTGTCAACCGTGGGACCTTACATAGACAGATGTGTGCATTTCCAAATCATGTCCAATCAATTGAATTTACCACAGGTGGACTCCAATCAAGTTTTAGAAACAGGATGTACCTGAGCTCAATTTCAAGTCTCATAGCAAGGGTCTGAAAACTTATGTAAATAAGATATTTATGGTTTTAGTTTTTATAAATTTGCAAACATTTCTGCAAAACTCTTTTTGCTTTGTCATTATTGGGTATTGTGTCCAGATTGATGAGGAAAACAATAATTTAATAAATTTTAGAATAACGCTGTAATGTAACAAAATGTGGAAAAAGGGGTCTGAATACAGTACTTTGGTTTAAGAATTTTTGTGCCTACATTGATTGCATTCCTTCACAAGTAACAAAGCAAGTGAGAGATGTCTTTATATGGCATATCTTAAAAGGGATGGATCATGGGAGACTGAATGACACAAAGTATTCCTTGACTGTATAACGCTAAATTAAATTATGAGTAAGTTTGGAGTGTGTATTACTCATATGCTTAAACGCCCATACCAGTAGAAATCCACTTTTTATTTGATTTGATGACCAGAGCTTACCCATGATGTTGCACAAAGATGTAAGTCAATTGTTCATCGTTTTAGTCAATGCATGATATACACTACATGGCCAAAAGTATGTCAACACCCCTTCAAATTAGTGGATTCGGCTATTTCAGCCACACCTGTTGCTGACAGGTGTATACAATCAAGCACACAGCCATGCAATCTCCGTAGGAAAACAATGGCAGTAGGATGGCCTTACTGAAGAGCCTTTACTAAAAATTGTCTGTCCTCAGTTGCAACACTCACTACCGAGTTCCAATCTGTCTCTGGAAGCAACGTCAGCACAAGAACTGTTCATCGGGAGCTCCACGTAATGGGTTTCCATGGCCGAGCAGCCTCATCCTACGCAATGCCAAGCGTCGGCTGGAGTGGTGTAAAGCTCGCCACCATAGGACTCTGGTGCAGTGGAAACGTGTCATCTGGAGTGATGAATCACGCTTCACCATCTGGCAGTCCAACGGACGAATCTGGGTTTGGCGGATGCCAAAAGAACGCTACCTGCCCAAATGCATAGAGCCAACTGTAAAGTTTGTTGGAGGAGGAATGATAGTCTGGGGCTGTTTTTCATGGTTTGAGCTAGGCCCCTTAGTTCCAATGAAAGGAAATCTTAATGCTACAGCATATAATGACATTCTAGACGATTCTGTGCTTCCAACTTTGTGGCTACAGTTTGGAGAAGGCCCTTTCCTGTTTCAGCATGACAATGCCCCCGTGTACAAAGAGAGGTCGCTACAGAAATGGTTTGTCGAGAGAGAGTCCTGACCTCACCCCCATCGAACACCTTTGGGATGAATTGGAACACAGACTGCGAGCCAGGCCTAATTTCCCAACATCAGTGCCCGACCTCAATAATGCTCTTGTGGCTGAATGGAAGCAAGTCCCCGCAGCAATGTTTCAACATCTAGTGGAAAGTCTTCCCAGAAGAGTGGAGGCTGTTATAGCAGCAAAAGGGGGGACAACTATGTATTAATGCCTAAGATTTTGGAATGAGATGTTAGACGAGCAGGTGTCCACATACTTTTGTGTATTTGGGCTTGAAGTGCCAAATCTGAATGTGTGACTTCGGATGTTTTCATGAGTCTTATGTGTCTATTCTTATGAGATAATGTGCAAATTATTTTCAGCCTACGTTTCGTTTAGGGCTGGGTTTTACTTAAAAGTTGCCACCCACCAACATGGCAATGTTAATTAGTCAGAAACACCTGATACAAAGTTCTTCCCATTCGCGAGTTGGCTGAGAGCCAAACACATTTTCTCTGTAGCCTACACTTGGGTTTCCACTAGATAAAACAGCCACAAAGTCAAAATTGGCTATATCTTACAAATGCATGAAAACAACTTGAGCTTTTTGGTCTTAATTTAAGCTAAGCGTTAAACTAAGGTTAGCAGTGTGGTTAAGGTGAGAGTTAGATTTAAAATCCGATTATAAGAAGAGAAAAAGTAGAAATAGACAAGGTTCATGACTTTGTGGCGATGTTAACTAGTGACAACCTTATACTTGGGCACCTTGTCATGGAGCAAATTAAAATAGGGAGTGCAAACTAATGTTTTTGCACCTCCCCTTTTTTACCAGCAAATGATCATAATCCAGTTTCACTAATTGTGTGATATCAAATCAAATCAAATCTGATTGTATTTTAGAACCCTGCTCCCCCAGTCGCCTCAAGATGAATGGTTTGGACCACTAACGTTTAAGGCAAATTTGTTTTGCATGGCCCGGTGCCCCGGGTTTGCTCATTTTCGACCATCCCATTGATCCTAAAGAGAACTCTCCACCCAGCCGGTGCACCAGGCCATACGAAATGGACTGGCCCATTGCTCCAAAACGTTCAATAGATAAGCTTCATGTCCACCAGATGTGTCAAACTCTTTGTGTTCTGGCGGAAGTCATTGTACACGGAGCAGTCCGCAAGTTCATAAAAGTTCCCCATGGTGGGGGTGGCACCATACACAGACCAAATGATAATGGCTATTGTGTAGTTAGAGATGAGAAGATACATCTAGAAATATGTCTCCAGTAAGAATGACACTGTGACAATTCGTCACTACTACACTTGGGTAGTGCGCCCTGTTGGCTAGTTTTCACGAAACCAGCCAACAGAATGGCGTGCAAAATACATATGCACAGAACTGTTCTGTTCATGCCATCATGCACGGCAAGCTAGTGATTTGAAATCAGTACTCAATATGGAAACAACCAGTTAAATGTATTCATGTTGCTAGAGATGTGTGACAGAGGAATCGACACAAACTATATTAATTGTTCTAATGTGCCCTTGTGCGCCAGTCTGTTGGTAGCACAGCCAGTCAGTTTCTATAGGAGAATAACTTAAATATTTTTCTTATTATTAACTTTGGTTAAACAGTGCAAAAATGATATTTTCTATGATGCAAACCGTTCTGCAGCCTTGAAAAGCACATGTGCATAAATTACGGAAAATGCAGCCTAGACATTTCGCAAAAGCAACATACGGCAAAACGCCTGTGAATCTGGTGGACATATGGCACTAGGCTATCTATATTACCGGAGCTTATATTCTTTCTATTTCTATGGCGGATTCGCAGCCTCAATTTAGATAGTGCATTGATATGAAGCTGCGCAGTTTACATAATGCATTGATATACAGTGCATTCGGATAGTACTGACTTTTACACATTTTGTTACGTTACAGCCTCATTCTAAAATTGTTAAATTATTTGTTTTCTCATCAATCTATACTCAATACCCCATAATGACAAAGTGAAAACAGGTTTTTTCCCACATTTCTAAAAAAATAAAAAACAGAAATACCTTATTTACGTAAGAATTCAGACCCTTTGCTATGAGACTCGAAATTGAGCTCAGGTGCATCCTGTTTCCATTGATCATCCTTGAGATGTTTCTATAACTTGATTAGAGTCCACCTGTGGTAAATTCAATTGATTGGACATGATTTGGAAAGGCACACACCTGTTTATATAAGGTCCCGCAGCTGACTGCATGTCAGAGCAAAAACCAAGCCATGAGGTCGAAGGAGTTGTATCGAGGCACAGATCTGGGGAAGGGTACCAAAACATTTCTGCAGCATTGAAGGTCCCCAAGAACACAGTGGCCTCAATAATTATTAAATGGAAGAAGTTTGGAACTACCAAGACTCTTCCTAGAGCTGGCTGCCCGGACAAATTGAGCAACTGTGGGAGAAGTATCTTGGTCAGGGAGGTGACCAAGAACCCGATGGTCACTCTGTCAGAGTTCCAGAATTCCTTTGGGTAGATGGGAGAACCTTCCAGAAGGACAACCATCTCTGCAGCACTCCACCAATCAGGCCTTTATGGTAGAGTGGCTACTTCTCGGTAAAATGCACATGACAGCCCGCTTGGAGTTTGCCAAAAGGCACCTAAAGGACTCTGAACATGAGAAAAAATATTCTCTGGTCTGATGAAACCAAGATTGAACTCTTTGGCCTGAATGCCAAGCGTCACGTCTAGAGGAAACCTGACACCATCCCTACGATGAAGTATGATGGTGGCAGCATCATGCTGTGGGTTTTTATCAACTGCAGGACTGGGAGACTAGTCAGGATCAAGAGAAAGATGAATGGAGCAAAGTACAAAGAGTTCCTTGATGAAAGGCTGTAATCTCTGCCAAATGTGTACTGAGTAAAAGGTTTGAGTACTTATGTAAATGTGATATTTCAGCTTTAAATTTGTTATAAAATTTGTTAACATTTCTAAAAATCCGTTTTTGCTTTGTCATAATGGGGTATTGTGTGCAGATTGAGGAACAAAAACTATTTAATCCATATTAGAATAAGGCTGTAACATAACAAAATGTGAAAAAAGTCAAGGGGTCTGAATACTTTCTGAATGCACTGTATAGCTTGCTTGCTGAAATGATGAGAGAACAAAGAATATAGCTTAGAATAACTTTATGTATCTATGTACCATGTCTTCATTCATGAACAATATATCTATCTTTGTGTATGAACTGTATATTTTTTAAGTGTGTGTCACTTTTGAGTTGAGTTGTTTGGCCTTTGGGATTGGCCTCTTGCGCTCCTCTCCCATTAGCCCTCCCCTATCTCACTTGAGCTGCATGTGTGTGTATGTTTGTGTAACTCTCCACACTATCTCTGAACATGCCACATAGGCATAGCCAGGAAAGCAGCTGCTGTCTCGATAAACGCAATAAACACATCAACATTGCGAATTTCCTCCCTCCTCGCCTATTAAACCCATGGCTGCCAAGAGATAATTCTATTAACAAGGACATCGTAAATAAAGTGAGATTGAATTGGATTATCGATGAAGGACGGAACAGTGCTGACATTTTGGTCGTGACTCGTGATAAGGTCCTTGGGTTTAGGTGATAACCATCACACAGGAAATGGTAGAGCTGCTGATGAAAGCGGGAAAAAAGGAACTTGGCACAGAAATAATCTTTAGTGGTACCAGCTTTATTACGACACGTTACTAAAACATTGTTCATTTTGACAAAAAATTTACAAGAGTCAGCAATTGAGACACAATAGGTAGCATATAGTACCTGCTGCAAGCGACAAGACAAAAAAAGCACATACAATGACTATTTTCAAGCTGCCTTGCTTGAAATAATCATAGACCCCAATGGTACGTAGGTACAAGCGCCTGGAATGTGTCATGTTGGATTTACGTCAAGCCAACCACGTGTACATTTGATATGTGCAAAATGTACTAGTCAGCTAAACCCAAATGTAACCAGACAGGTTAAGTGAGTGGAATGGAACAATCACGTCTGGGAGGATGTCAGCTCTTGGCGACGAGTGTCAGTTTGGCAGACAAGGCATTGCCGTTGGTGATAAACTCGTTTCTCTCCAATGGGTGTCTGGCGTTCTCTGTCTCTTGTCAGAGCCCATGACTTAATCACATTCCCTCAAATTAACCCGCTGTGTGTGTGTTTCTGTTTGTATGTTCAGGTGGAGGGACAAGGTGGAGGCCCTTTGAAATGTGTCAAAGAAGTCTAAGGTGAGGGGAGAATGAACAAGGTAGTGAGAGAAAAAAAGGAGGGAGAGGGACTAAGAGAGAGTGGGTGACTGAGATAAATAAAATAGAGTGTAGATAACTGGCTTGTGATGGAACTCCACATGGGCAATGTCAACAGCAATCATAAAACTTCAGTTATTCTTTGATGCCTTAAAAATCAACATTGAACTACATAATTTATCTAAACGGAAACACATTGGCATTTGTACTAATATCATAGGCAAGGCTATGTCCCAAATGGCACCCTATTCTCTATATATTGCACTACTTTTGACCAGAGAGGAGGTATGTGCCTCTGTACTCCCATGCTTCTTTTCAGGAACTTGATTATATGAAACCAAACATCCTCCCACCACAAGGCAGGGGGCCTTAGGCCGTCTTACCAGACCAGACTTTAGCTACGGCATCTCCAACCTTAAAGCCTAGACAACTTCTTTGGGTGATGTTCATTAGGGCATGCAATGGAAAACGTTTTGCAACAAAAAACGAAATTGAGAAAAGTTCATGTTCATGTTGTCCCTCCCTGTTTCAGTTGGTTTTCTTATATTTGGTGCCTAATCAACACGACCCAGGACTGACACGAGACACAATATGTTTCAACATAGTCATTTCCCTCTGACTAACCACCTTCATTAAATCAATCGCAAGAGTAAACCGAATTAATCACGTTTGTAATCAAAATCGCATGCCTGTTCCTGTGGAGCCATCTCCAATGTAATTAATGCTATATAATTATGTTTATTTCGTTAGTGTTTGTGACTAGGGATCAATTTAAAGGGTCTGCATGTTGTTAATTCAATATGCTCTCCCAAAGGCAATTTAAGTGTCTGATTTGCTTGTGTAAGTTATATTGGTGGAGCTAGTGAAATCCCTGTTTGTTTTCATTATGAGAGAGTAATAGCTTTTTTTAAAGGGCTGGTTGGGAGTCTAACTTAGTTAACATACACATCTGGATGTCATCCATGACGTGGGTCTATGACAGGAAGTGGCGCTCCAGAACAGGTTTGACGGATAAGGGCTAGATGCATGCGCCAGGTGCATATTAACAGAAGCATTAACACACGCATACACACACACGCAGGCACATGTACATAATCACACATGCCTGACAAAGTTTAAAAGCTCAGTGCAATCAGGATCTTCCATAGGGTCTGACTATCTACATGTAAATGAGAATTTGTTCTCAGTCAACTTACCACGGCATCCCAACTTACCTGCTAAAATAAGGGTTAAATAAATAAACATTAACAACAGGTATAGGTACAGTTGAAGTCGGAAGTTTACATACACTTAGGTTGGATTCATAAATACATTTTTCAACCACTCCACAAATTTCTTGTTAATTAAGAAACTATAGTTTTGGCAAGTCAGTTAGGACATCTACTTTGTGCATGACACAAGTAATTTTTACAACAATTGTTTACAGACAGATTATTTAACTTATAATTCATTGTATCACAATTCCAGTGTGTCAGAAGTTTACATAGACTAAGTTGACTGTCATGGCTTTAGAAGCTTCTGATGGGCTAATTGACGTCATTTGGAGGTGTACCTGTGGATGTATTTCAAGGCCTACCTTCAAACTCAGTGCCTCTTTGCTTGACATCATGGGGAAATCTAAATAAATCAAATTGTTGACCTCCAAGTCGGGTTCATCTTTGGGAGCAATTTCCAAACGCCTGAAGGTACCACATTCATCTGTACAAACAATAGTACGCAAATATAAACACCATGGGACCACGCAGCCGTCATACCGCTCAGGAAGAAGAAGCGTTCTGTCTCCTAGAGATGAACGTACAGCAAAGGACCTTGTGAAGATGGTGGAGGAAACAGGTACAAAAGTATCAATATCCACAGTAAAACGAGTCCTATATCGACATAACACGAAAGGCCGCTCAGCAAGGAAGAAGCCACTGCTCCAAAACCGACCATAAAAAAGCCAGACTGTACTTTTTGGAGAAATGTCCTCTGGTCTGATGAAACAAAAATAGAAATGTTTGGCCATACCATCGTTATGTCTGGACGAAAAAGGGGGAGGCTTGCAAGCCGAAGAACACCATCCCAACCGTGAAGCACGGGGGTGGCAGCATCATGTTGTGGGGGTGCTTTTCTGCAGGAGGGACTGGTGCACTTCACAAAATAGATGGCATCATGAGGCAGGAAAATTATGTGGATATATTGAAGCAACATCTCAAGACATCAGTCAGGAAGTTAAAGCTTGGTCGCAAATGGCTCTTCCAAATGGACAATGACCCCAAGCACACTTTCAAAGTTGTGGCAAAATGGCTTAAGGACAACAAAGTCAAGGTATTGGAGTTGCCATCAAAAAGCCCTGACCTCAACCCTATCGAATATTTGTGGGCAGAACTGAAAAAGCGTGTGCGAGCAAGGAGGCCTACAAACCTGACTCAGTTACACCATCTCTGTCAGGAGGAATGGGCCAAGAATTCACCGAACTTATTGTGGGAAGCTTGTGGAAGGCTACCCGAAACGTTTGACCCAAGTTAAACAATTTAAAGACAATGCTACCAAATACTAATTGAGTGTATGTAAACTTCTGACCCACTTAGAATGTGATGAAAGAAATGAAAGCTGAAAGAAATAATTCTCTACTATTATTCTGACATTTCACATTCTTAAAATAAATAGGTGATCCTAACTGAGACAGGGAATGTTTACTAGGATTAAATGTCAGGTATTGTGAAAAACTGAGTTTATATGTATTTGGCTAAGGTCCGACTTCAACTGTAGAGGTAGGATTTCTTGCTGATATCATGTTTTTTCAGTGCCATCTCTTTGACATTAGCTAGGTTTCCATCCAATTGGCGACAGATTTTCATGCAAATATTCTAAAATCCATATGAAAACAACATGCGCATTTTCCCACCAGAGATGTGTTTCCAACAAATTGACTTGTTACGGATAAAACAATGTGTGTATTCCCATGTACCGAATAAAAAGTTAAATGGGTTTCCATCGCATTTTCAACTCTACTGATGGTCTTGTCACAAAAAAGTTGCGTTATATAGCGAATGTGTCCACTCTGGTCTTGGCACGTACACACTAGCTAATAGCTCGCACTCGCAGATACAGTGCGGGTATAGCCTAAATTATGACATTATTATGGACAAAATAGCAAGATTGTTTTTTATTTGTCAAACGGCAGCCAAGCATGAATCATCATGTCACCAGAATAAGACCCTCGATATGTATTGGAAATGAAAAAAACGTTTCCACTGCCATTTCTTGCATAATAAATGTTACAGACACAAAAAAATCCCACATTGTCTGGCGTATTGTCGTGTCGACATTTGAAATGTTTACCAACAAATATTATTTTTCCATCAGGCCTGTCGTGACATTTTTTATATGACATATACTTTAGTCACATAAAAAGGTTTACTGACACACACACACGAACGACACATTTACAACTGCGCACTGAACATTCATGAGTACCTTGTCACCAGGTACACTAACACATCAATGAGATCTGAGAGCTGGGACACATAATAAATACTCAAGCTGTCCTTTCAACTGGCCTTCCTGGTTAAATAAAGGTGAAATAAAATAAAACACTAAGGTACCTCATAAGAGTACAGACGAAACCTCCTCTCATAGCACAATTCTCATAACACAACCACATTCATTTGTTTGATAAAAAATGTAAACGTTACAAGACGAAATGTCACTCTCGAGCTATTACCCTTTGACCGTTTGAGGTGAGTACCCAGTGGGGTGAATGGGGAAAGGTCAACGGGTCATAGCTGCAGGGAGAGGGGATAGTGTATGTGTGTGTCAGACCTGGGCTCAAATACATGTATTTGATTTTTTGTTATCTGTGTACCGTATTTTAGTATTTTTTACTCAAATACAGTACAAATACAGTACTAATATTTTAATGTGTCCCGAATCAACTACTTCTATTGGATAGCCTACTATAAATAGCCTACTATTTGAAAGTATTTCCAAATACCTATTTCCAAATACATTATTTCAAATACCAAACAGACCTGGTTGAAATGCATGGTAGTATTTAAATATTTATTTACGAAATACATGCAAATACTTTCCAAGGTTATTTCCAAATACATTACAATATTATACTACTTGTGTTTTCGGGAAAAAAATACCAAATGCTTACATCCAAATGTCTTTGAAAGTATTTGAAATACCCTAAATAGTATTTGAACATAGGTCTGGAGTGTGTGAATCTTGCTTGGATTACATGGATGACTCTGACTTTTCTGATAACAATTCCCAAAACCACAAGGATTCCATTGGATAGCTGAAGGAACATCTCAATAGAAAGAATTCATGTAAACTTCTCTGGGAGTCCCAGGGTGTGGTAACAGGGCACGGTGGCAACAATGCATGCATCTGGAGCATGATCAACTCACATAGAATAAACAGTCCTTATCTGATTTAGTCCCTTCAGTGATGTGAATCCTGGTTTGCTGTCCTTGTAGTGGCCTCTGATTTGAGAGTCCAGGCTGTAAAAACAAATAATGGGCAGTACTTTTAAGAACGTGACCCTGTACTGCAACTCCATTCTCCTCAGAGTTGGAGTCTAACTGCCAGTCAAATGTCTGTTGCTGGCCTCCGGAGGCTTCCAATATGAGCCTCAGAGCCTGTTCCAAAACAAGCAAGCAGCAGCCTACGTTTGCAGGAATGTGTAGGTTGCCGCTCCACTTGTCCAGAAGTTGCCCCTAAGTAGCTACACACACACACCCCACATCCCTGCAATGTAACCAAACCACTAGGCAGGCAGCACATTTGGGCAGTGGCACTATTCTGAGTGGCTTCTCCCTTCAGAGACAACATACAAGGCCCCAATTAGGTCCAGTACATCAAAGGGTGAACTCGGAGACAGCACTGGGATGGCACAGCTCCAGCTGGGCGTGCGTCTGCTTCCCCAGGGAGGACTTGAAGAAAGACTCCCTGGACCGCAGGAGGGGCGTCTTGCACAGGGCTCCCCAGAAGAAGCGCAGCACTGATGGGCTGAGGAAGATGAACACCCAGGGGTCCACGATGGAGTTGGTTGAGAGAAAGAGGAGGGCGATGAGGTCCATCTTGTGGCTCTCCTTCCTCTGCCCCGTGGAGTTGATATAAACACGGATCTAAGAGACAAGAGAGGAAGAGAAGACCCTGAATAATGAGTCCTGATCAAATGACTTACTGAGGAATCCCACCGCTGCCACCAACATCCAAAACAAAGGTAATGTGGTTTGGTAAGAAGAATGCCCCTCTCCCCACCTGTGTGATTACTACCTTTGAGGGTTTAGAGCTTGAGGTAGTCACCTCATATAAGCACTTGGGAGTACGGCTAGACAGTACACTGTCCTTCTCTCAGCACATATCAAAGTTGCAGGCTAAGGTTAAATCTAGACCTGGATTCGTAATCTCTCCTCTTTCACCCCAGCTGCCAAACTAACCCTGATTCAGATGACCATCCTACCCATGCTAGATTACGGAGATGTAATTTATAGATCAGTAGGTAAGCGTGCTCTCGAGCGGCTAGATGTTCTTTACCATTCAGCCATCAGATTTGCCACCAAAGCTCCTTATAGGACACATCACTGCACTCTATACTCCTCTGTAAACTGGTAATCTCTGTATACCTGTCACAAGACCCACTGGTTGATGCTTATTTATAAAACTCTCTTAGGCCTCACTACCCCCTGTCTAAGATACCTACTGCAGCCCTCATCCTCCACATACAACACCCGTTCTGCCAGTCACATTCTGGTAAAGGTCCCCAAAGCACACACATCCCTGGGTTGCTCCTCTTTTCAGTTCGCTGCAGCTAGCGACTGGAACAAGCTACAAAAAACACTCAAACTGGACAGTTTTATCTCCATCTCTTCATTCAAAGACTCAATCATGGACACTCTTACTGACAGTTGTGTCTGCTTCGCGTGATGTATTGTTGTCTCTACCTTCTTGCCTTTGTGCTGTTGTCTGTGCCCAATAATGTTTGTACTATGTTTTGTTGCTACCATGTTGTTGTCATGTGGTGTTGCGACCAAGCTTTTGTTGTCTTTGGTCTCTCTTTATGTAGTGTTGTGGTGTCTTTCTTGTTGTGATGTGTGTTTTGTCCGAGATTTTTAATCCCAGCCCCCGTCCCCGCAGGAGGCCTTTTGCCTTTTGGTAGACCGTCATTGTTAATAAGAATTTGTTCTTATTAAAAATTTTAAAAACGGTCTAAGTGCGGGATCCTTGCCTGAAGCTGGTGTAGTGGGTACAGCACATACTGCAGCACATATTCCCCACCCCAGCGTGGGTACTAATCACAGTCCCACCACTATTCCGCATCTCCCCATCTGTTTCCCCACTCATTTAATCCTCTCTGTCTGAATAAAATTTAAATACACAAAACATTATCTTTAAAACAAAGTGTGTGATCCCACCGATGCTACCGGCCGTCTCAACATGCTGTCACCACCAATCACTAGCAAGGCTTAACATCTGATTCTCCAAGCTCTCGCAAACATCTTTGTTCTTCCATTCTCCCAAAAGTCAAAGAGACCAGAATGTAATCCTTGCCTGCTCCTAACCAGCCAAACCACATTCCTTGAATCCTTTTTGAAACCCTTGTTTTGGAGATTAGCGTCAATGTCAGATTATTGAAAACAGATCGTCTTTGGTGGAAACAAAAGCTTCAGAAGCTAATAATTCATTAAATCTGGAGTTATACAAAAAAAAAAAAAATTGTAATAAATAAATATTGAAACATATTTGATGTAGTGGGTCGGGTCACTTGACCCGAAATACAGAAAGTATTCACACCCCTTGACTTTTTCCACATTTTGTTGTCTTACAGCCTGAATTTAAAATTGATTAAATTGTGTCACTGGTCTACACACAATAACCCATCATGTCAAAGTGGAATTATGTTTTTACAAATTAATTAAAAAAATGAAAGCTGAAATGTCTCGAGTCAATACGTATTCAACCACTTTGTTATGGCAAGCCTAAATAATTTCAGGAGTCAAAATGTGCTTAACAAGCCACTTAATAAGTTGCATGGACTCACTCTGTGCAATAATAGGGTTTAACATAATTTTTGAATGACTACCTCATCTCTGTACCCCACATATACAATATCTGTAAAGATCCCTCAGTTGAGCAGTGAATTTCAAACACAGATTCAACCAAAAAGACAAGGAGGTTTTCCAATGCCTTGCAAAGTGCACCTATCAGTAAATGGGTAAAAAAAATGTAAAAAGAAGACACTGAAAAACCCTTTGATCCACATGGAAAACTAAAGGCATAGAAACCGTAAATGTCTTGGTAACAGGAAATACATTAATTTACATGAAAGAAATTAAAAAGTAATTTTGGACTGATCAATGTAGATAGTTTCAAATACATGCAATGTAAAAGTTACATCACAAAACTTATATTTGAAATATTTTGGACATTACAGCAACCTAGAGCGAATCTTATTTGAATCAGAAAATGATGTTAATATGATAGGGAAGATAAATACAATCTTGCAGAGAGCATATCCAACTGACAATCTCTTAGAAAAAAAATATGAACTATTGGAACCAAGACTTAAAAAGAACTGATGTTGGCACAAGATGGAGGGAAAGTTTGAGCATAACTAACAAAATTACAGTTAACTAAAATGTACGCTTAATCCAGTATAACTAAATGTATAGAATTTTTTTATACAAGAGACAAAATGCAAAATTTTTACAGCACAATGGGAAAACATTTATTAATTAAAATACTGAAAGTGCCGGGGCTACGGAGAGGAACAAAATGGTGCAGTTACAGACCATGTAGCAGAAAGTGATGGGGGTGTGTGCTAGTGGGTCTGGGCAGGTGGGATGTAGTTGATGTTTGTATGATGTGTGTGTGTGTGTGTGTTTGTGTTTTGTATTGCTTATAAAAGATCTAATAAAAAAAGTACAACAAAAATGAATTAATAACCCTTTGAGTGTGGTGAAGTTATTATTTACACTTTGGATGGTATATCAATACACCCAGTCACTACAAAGATACAGGTGTCCTTCCTAACTCAGTTGCCAAAGAGGAAAGAAACCGCTCAGGGATTTCACCACAAGGCCAATAGCAAAAATAAGGGAATTAGAGCTAAACAGGCAAAATCCTAGAGGAAAACCTGGTTCAGTCTGCTTTCCAACAGACACTGTAAGACAAATTCACCTTTCAGCAAGACAATAACCTAAACCACAAGGCCAAATATACACTGGAGTTGCTTCCTAAGACAACATTGAATGTTTCTGAGTGGCCTAGTTACAGTTTTGACTTACAAACCTCTTAAGGACCTTTTTTTTCAATTTTCGCCTAAAATGTCACACCCAAATGGAAACACTTTGAAGTTTGCTGAAATGTGAAATTAATGTAGGAGAATATAACACATTAGATCTGGTAAAAGATAATACAAACAAAAAAACATGTGTTTTCAATTAAGTTTAAGTTTACACACTCCCAGGAATGTCATACATGATGGATCATTAGCTTAAACACTGGCCATCTAGATGTGTGAAAGTTAGACGGGGTGGCTGTGGAGCCAGAGAGCAGGGGTTCAAACTGTAGAACCCAGTTCTTATGTATGATTTTATCAAACAAAACTATGCTACATTTTATCTCTGGGACCCTCGGGATGACAAATCAGAGCAAAATTACTGAAGCACATTATTTACCATCAGAGGTGAATGTATCAAACCAGTTGCCGTGAGAAAGGTTTTTTGCTGTTGTGCACTCTCCTCAAACATTAGCATGGTATTTCTTCACTGTAGTAGCTACTGTAAATTGGACAGTGCAGTTAGATTAACAATAATTTAAGCTTTATGGGCATATAAGACATGTCTATGTCCTGGAAAGTTTGCTGTTACTTACAACGTCATACTAATCATTAGTGCACATTAGCTCAACCGTCCCGGTATAGCGACACCGATCCCGGAGAGATTAAATCGGCTTGAAAATCTATAGCAAGAAAATGGCTATCTACAGTAGCGATAATCAACAACCAACTTCACAGAGCTTAAAGAATTTTAAAATAATAATTTTGAATTCAGGCAAATTGTAGAATAAGTCAAAGAGTATGAATAGTTTCTGAAGGCACTGTAGCTATTCCACATGCTAAATGGCAAAGAGCCGAAAAGGTATTTACGGGAATGAAACAAGATTTGGTCAGGTACACATTTCCACCGGACTGTCTGTCGCTAGATACCTTATAACAGTTGCTATTTTCTAAATTAAAGTCAAATAAAGTATATTATTTTTGGAGAAAATGACATCAATTTCCCTCTTAAGTAATTCCACAATAATGATCGGAAAATGTAACCAACCATCTCACAGGTTTTTATTACTCTTGGTATTAGTGAAACAGTGGAGATGCACATTCCTCGACCGAGCACACACACACAAACTGTATGCTGCTAAACTGTGTGTACTGTTGGGGTTTCCCAGTGTGACTCAAGAGTGCTGTGTCCAGTAAAAGTGAAAGTATTCTAGACTCTTTTGGGGCAATTTCCTGAAACATCTATCATTACGACAATATCCTGTGGGTGGAACTAGCAGTGTGAACAACCCTGAGTAGAGTGGAAAAACACCACAGCCATGCCTGTACGAGACCTTAGATTACACAAATTACAATGGGGCAACATAATGAGCTGAACTCTACTGTGTGAATTGTTGACAGAGAGTTATTATAATATCAGTCTGCATTATGCAAACGCAGTAACGCCTTTATAAGTACCTCCAGATGAACACTTTGTGTTGAACTTGTTGATTCTCCAAGACTCTTTCTCAATAGTCTTCCATGGTGTCCTTTCTCCATGCCCTCTCAGAACACATTGGGGAAGAACACCCATGGTTCCTCCCTTCTGACCTCCTTCAATGCATTTTGAGTAGGAAGCGATGAGTTAGGACTTGAGAAATCGAGCAAAGATCATTGAGAAATGGCTTACATGTACATTTGGTATCTCCCTCCCCCAACCGAGTTGCCATTTTGTTTGCCAATAATCAGGCTGTTAGGGAACACCACCTTAATCCCAGGGTTTAATACTAAATAACAAATATTTCATAGAACTCCTTTATATTCTCTACTAATTATGTTTGTCAGAACCCTATGTGCCCTCGATCTGGAACAAACTGTCTGGATTGTGTAATTATTGATTAGGTAGAGAACACTTTGGGCAGATATTGAGGAGACATGCAGAAACCTGTATTCTCAGTCAGTGTCTTATTGCAACAGTGAAATGCTGTTTAATTATTAATCATTTCATCGGTGCCTGAGGGCACAGTAACGAGGGAAAGTCGAGCAAGCAGTGCTCTCACAGGCAGGATCCGGTTTCATCGACAGCAGGCAGACGTAGAGTATAGGCGCCAACCCCACAGGGGGGGTCTGACTGTTTGCATTACCATAGAGTGCCCTATATTGCCTATAAGACTACCTCTGAGTGATAAGATAGACATTAACCAAAAAGTGGGAGATAAGTTTTAAAAAAGCCTAAGATTCTCATTTATCCCCATTTACCACCTTCAACGTATTGGTTGTTATCAATAAGTGTCACAATAGGGTGTCCGAACGAAATGGTATGTTTGAAATGGAAAAAATGATGACGTTATTGATGACAACCTATACAAGTTGCGTGGTTAACAAGCGTACTTTTATGTGGGATCCTATGTTTTGCCTGATAAGCCAGGCCGATGTTCCGCTTGATATATATACGGTGGGTTGGAGCGTCATTGGGCATCCATGTGTTTGTGTCTTGGGCTTTTTTTGCTTTGTACACTCCCATAGGGGCAGGCACCTTGTCAATTTAGCAGTAGAGCATTTCTTGGTAACAAGTCTATTTAATAAATCGATGCATCTCTTCCATCATATGAAGCGGGGGTTGGTTGAGATGGAAACTTGGTCCCACTGTTAGTTCACTGGCCTCTATGTGACCCTGATGAAGCTCTAATTGAAGATGAGAATTATAGATAGTATCTTCATTGGTGTTGTGCATTTATAGGTATAATGCATTGTGGTATGGTAATAATGCATTCACTTGTAATAATGTTTGACCCCATCGGCCATGTTTGAATACCCTCACTTACATTCTAAATAGTACCCAAAATAAAACGTTTTATATTATGAGAAATTTTGCATGCTTTAAATGCCAGGATGTCATACTATTTTAGGGTTTTAATCTAGTAGAATTGTCTGCATAGTATGTGGGATGATTAGTATGTCGTTTTAGTAAGCAAAGTAAGACAGATTTAGGAAACAGCAATCATAAAAAAGTCCAAAGTCAACTTTTTTTTACAAAAGTGTTTAGGTTTTGTGAGGGACTGGTGGGTGTCATTTGGTTTCCTGCCTACATGACGCATAATGTGACCTACTAGAGGATACCATTCCGCCCACCTCATTGCTGTCTACTTAATTTCTCTCCTATTAAAGTGTATTTCAATACACTAATACACTTCATGTAAGTGTTGAACTACATACACTTGTGTAATGTGTTTATATCATAGCACAACTGGGTCCCTATAGGAATAGCGTAAGTTGGTGAAGAAAACTGGGAAACTGACATGAAGAGCACATGTTCAACTTAATAATAAAAAACATGTTTTCCCCATCTCAAGGAGGTTAAATAAAAAAAAATACAATAGTAAGTCGAAAATCAAATAAAATGTTGTCACATGTGCTGAATACAACAGGTGTAAGACCTTACAGTGAAATGCTTGCTTACAAGCTCTTAACCAACAAATACACTTTAATAGGAGAGAAATTAACTTAGGGATAGGCCCCTTTTTTCTCCATTTCCTGTCTGAATGACGTGCCCAAAGTAAACTGCCTGTAGCTCAGGCCCTGAAGCCAGGATATGCATATAATTGGTACCATTGGAAAGAAAACACTTTTTGTAGTGTTTGTGGAAATGTTAAAATAATGTAGGAGAATATAACACAATAGATATGGTAGGAGAAAATCCAAAGAAAAACCAACCAGAATTAAGAGAGACCATCCTCTTAGAAATGCAAGAGAAAGGTCATATTCTAAATTAGTTACTCCCTGGATGCAATTCCTATGGCTTCCACAGGGTGTCAACAGTCTATGTTCAAGGTTTTAGGCTTGTAACTTTAAAAACAAATAAGAAATAACATTTTTAGTAGAAGGACACAACCTTGGAAATTCGTGTTTGAGCACGCCATGAAGAAATTACACACCTGCTAAAATCGGCTTCCTATTGAACATACTTCTTTCCGAAATAAATATTATATTTTGATTACATTTTAGGATATCTGAGGAGTAAATAGAAACGTATTTTGACTGGTTGAAACAAAGTTTAGGGGTAGATTTTTAGATTCCTTTAACGGCAAGTTGAACGAGTGGATTACTCAAATCAATGGCGCCAACTAAACAGACTTTTTGGGATATAAAGAAGGATTTTATCTAACAAAACGACACTACATGTTATAGCTGGGACCCTTTGGATGACAAATCAGAGGAAGATTTTCAAAAAGTAAGTGAATATTTAATCGTTATATATGAATGTATGAAACCTGGAAAAATATTTTGTTAAGTAATTAAAAAATAAATAAAAGTAACAAATAATTAAACAGCAGCAGTAAAATAACAATAGCGAGGCTATATACAGGGGGTACCGGTAAAGAGTCAATGTGCGGGGGCACCGGTTAGTCGAGGTAATTGAGGTAATATGTACATGTAGGTAGAGTTAAAGTGGCTATGCATAGATAATAAACAGAGTAGTAGCAGCGTAAAAGAGGGGTCTGGGTAAACCTTTGATTAGCTGTTCAGGAGTCTTATGGCTTGCGAGTAGAAGCTATTAAGAAGCCTTTTGGACCTAGACTTGGCGCTCCGGTACCGCTTGCTGTGCGGTAGCAGAGAGAACAGTTCATGACTAGGATGGCCAGAGTTTTTGACCATTTTTAGGGCCTTCCTCTGACACCGCCTGGTATAGAGTTCCTGGATGAAAGGAAGCTTGGTCCCTGTGATGAAATGGGCCATTGCGTGCCTTGCGGTCGGAGGCCGAGCTGTTGCCATACCAGGCAGTGATGCAACCAGTCAGGATGCTCTCGATGGTGTAGGTGTAGAACCATTTGAGGATCTGAGGACCCATGTCAAATATTTTTTGTCTCTTGAGGGGGAATAGGCTTTGTAGTGCCCTCTTCACGACTGTCTTAGTGTATTTGGACCATGTTAGTTTGTTGGTGATGTGGACACCAAGGAACTTGAAGCTCTCAACCTGCTCTACTACAGCCCCGTCGATGAGAATGGGGTTGCGCTCGGTCCTCCTTTTTCTGTAGTCACAACCATCTCCTTTGTCTTGATCACGTTGAGGGAGAGGTTGTTGTCCTTGCACCACACAGCCACATCTCTGACCTCCTCCCTATAGGCTGTCTCATCGTTGTTGGTGATCAGGCCAACCACTGTTGTGTCAACGGCAAACTTGATGATGGTGTTGGAGTCGTGTCTGGCTATGCAGTCATGAGTGAACAGGGAGTACAGGAGAGGACTGAGCATGCATCCCTGAGGGTCCCCCGTGTTGAGGATCAGCGTGGTGGATGTGTTGTTACCTACCGTTACCACCTTGGGGCGGCCCGTCAGGAAGTCCAGGATCCAGTTGCAAAGGGAGGTGTTTAGTCCCAGGGTCCTTAGCTTAGTGATGAGCTTTGAGGGCACTATGGTGTTGAACCCTGAGCTGTAGTCAATGAATAGCATTCTCACATAGGTGTTCCTTTTGTCCAGGTGGAAAAGGGCAGTGTGGAGCGCAATAGAGACTGCATCATCTGTGGATCTGTTGGAGTGGTATGCAAATTGGAGTGGGTCTAGGGATTCTGGGATAATGGTCCCATGACCAGCCTTTCAAAGCACTTCATGGCTACAGACATGAGTGCTATGAGTCGGTAGTCATTTAGGCAGGTTACCTTAGTGTTCTTGGGCACACGGACTATGGTGGTCTGCTTGAAACATGTTGGTAATACAGACTCAAATAGGGACAGGTTGAAAATGTCAGTGAAGACACTTGCCAGTTGGTCAGCACATGCTCAGAGTACACGTCCTGGTAATCTGTCTGGCCTTGTGAATATTGACCTGTATAAAGGTCTTACTCACATTGGCTACGGATGACATTAATGCTGAAACTAAGGAATAGATAGATAGAGGAGGCAATCAATAAAGTGATGGAGTCCAGGTGAGTCCAATGAAGCTCTTAATGCGCGTAATGATGGTGACAGGTGTGCGTAATGATGGGCAGCCTGGCGCCCTCAAGCACCAGAGAGGGAGAGCGGGAGCAGGCGTGACAGTACCCTCCCCCCTCTATGGGCGCCACCCGGCGTCCCACCTCGGCGAGCCTGACAGAGGCCAGCAGAGGCGTGGGAGCCTGACAAGCTGGCTGAGGCATGACGTGGGATGGGAGCCTGCCGAGCCAACCGAAGCAAGAAAAGCTCTCGAACCAGCTACGGCATGGAAGCCTGACAAGCCAGCTGAGGCATCCCCGGTTCCTTTGGCAGCGGCACCCGAATCCAACCAAAACAAAAAACTCCCTGATTCCAATATTGGTGTCAGCATTCTATGAGGACAGATGCTGGGAGACGAGAAGCAAGTACAGGGAGTGAATATTTAATAAATAACACATTAAACAAAACACGGACAGCGTCTGGACAAGGGAAACATAACGACATTAATGCTGACACGGGATCAAACTGAGGAATAGACAGATATAGAGGAGGCAATCAATAAAGTGATGAGTCCAGGTGAGTCCAATGAAGCGCTGATGCGCGTAATGGTGGTGACAGGTGTGCGTAAAGATGGGCAGCCTGGCGCCCTCGAGCCCCAGAGAGCGGGAGCAGGCGTGACACATTAACTCTTTAGAACCCAGTGGCAGTCAACAGCCTTTCTTTAAATTACTATAGCGGCCGTGATTGGCCTTGTTTTCCAAACAATAATATCTTTGTCAATATCTCTAAATTAACTTGCTAACAACCTGTTGTCGTATTCGCGTGGCTGTTGTCATCAACCAGAAACAGGGTTTGCTGTTATTTAAAAAATAAAATCGCTTCATTACTTAAAATGACCGTGCTGAAGCGGACACGACTTTTCACTGTGAAAGAGGTTGTATCTCTATGGTGGTTGGTGATACGGATTCGGACACATCCTTGCACTTTGAAAAGCGATGATGTGGAGGTGAGTGAAAAATGTAAACAGCAGATATACTGTATGTTTGGTGTTGTCGATGTTTGATGCCGTGAAACTTGGGGAATAGCTCTAAGATTAGCATGTAGCATGTAGCATGTCATGATAACTTTGTTGGTATAGGCGAGCACATCATTGGTGGAGCTCGAATGATTGCGCTCTGTCTCATGGAAATAGTTGCAGTGTTTAGCTGTATATAGTCAGCTAACTAGTTGGTTGTTTTGTCTTGTTCACATCGATGTATATCATATGGAAATGGCCTGCTGCTTGCTATAGCTAGCTAGCTAGCAAACTATTTAGTCTGTCAGACAAGAAAAGCTGTATGTGGTGGTAAATTTGAGCTGCGCTCACGAAACGTCAACTCAGCTGTCACACAGACAAACAGCTAACTAGCCACCGAAATGAAGGCTGGAGTAATTTGTGTTTTCTGTTGTCTTTAGGTTATGGTTTGTCATGTTTGCTAGGTGCAGATATTCAAATGCTATATATTGCCTCGTTTTCATATTATTTGACAGCTTAGCTGTCGTGTTAGGGTAGATGCCCGTGAAGTGGAGCTCATATGATGAGTTGGATATATGTTTACATAGCTAGCTAACAAGTTGCTTGTTTTGTCCTGTTTCTACCAATGCAATTCATTTGGAAACTGTCCCAGCTTCGTAATTAATCAGCTAAAATTGGCAAACTTTATAGTTAGTCTGTCAGGCAAGAAAGCAAGTGTTGATTGGGGGGGGGGGGGGGGGGGGATTGGAAGGTGTGTAACTGTATCACACAATTTATTATGGAAACCCCTTATTAGGAAGAGTGTCTATGGTTGATTTAAAGATAGGAAGGAAGACAGACAGCGTGAGAGAGAGAGATTATGTTTCTGACCACAATTGTACCGTATTTGTTGATCCTCTCCTCTCCCTCTGTTACTCTGTTCCTCTAAGTCAGTGAAAGCAAATGAAGGGATATGGAGAGTAAGGGCTCAGGAGAAAAAGGCAGGGAGGATGAGGAGTTAGAGATGATTGGAGGGATAGAGATGTGGAGTGGGGAGGGGAGCGAGAGGAGAGGAGAGTGTAGGGAGAGGAACATGGAGAGGAAGAGGGAGGGCACACCCAAGAGGGGAGCCTACGTTTCCATGGACTGTGTCTGCCCCAAGTCCCACCATTCACCCTTGTACCATACTGCCTGGGCCTGAAGTGACAGTGGCAGGGGTTTTGAAGTTGTTTTAAAAAATGGTAGGAACTTACACTATATGACTAAAAGTATGTGGACACCTGCTCGTCGAACATTTCATTCTAAAATCATGGGCGTTTAAAAATATATATATATATTTCACCTTTATTTAACCAGGTAGGCCAGTTGAGAAAAAGTTATCATTTACAACTGCGACCTGGCCAAGATAAAGCAAAGCGACACAAACAACAACACGGAGTTACACATGGAATAAACAAACGTACAGTCAATAACACAATAGAAAACAATCTATATACAGTGTGTGCAAATGAGGTAAGGCAATAAATAGGCCGTAGTGGCGAAGTAATTACAATTTAGCAATTAAACACTGGAGTGATAGATGTGCAGAAGATGAATTAATATGGAGTTGGTCCCCCCTTTGCTGCTATAACATCCTCCCCTTTTCTGGGGAGGCTTTCCACTAGATGTTGGTACATTGCTGCAATAACATCCTCCCCTCTTCTGGGAAGGCTTTCCACTAGATGTTGGAACATTGATCCGGGGACTTGTTTTCATTCAGCCACAAGAGCATTAGTGAGGTCGGGCACTGATGTTGGGTGATTAGGGCTGCCAAACCCAGATTGGTCCGTTGGACTACCAGATGGTTAAGCGTGATTCATCACTCCAGAGAACGCGTTTCTACTGCTCCAGAGTCCAATGGCGGCAAGCTTTACACCACTCCAGCCGACACTTGGCATTGTGCATGGTGAATCTTAGGCTTGTGTGCGGCTGCTCGGCCATGGAAACCCATTTCATGAAGCTATTGACGAACAGTTCTTGTGCTGACGTTGCTTCCAGAGGCAGTTTGGAACTCGGTAGTGAGTGTTGCAACCAAGGAAAGACGATTTGTATGTGCTACACGCTTCAGCAGTTGACGATCCCATTCTGTGAGCTTGTGTGGCCTATCAGTTCGTGGCTGAGCCATTGTTGCTCCTAGATGTTTCAAATTCACAATAACAGCACTTACAGTTGACCGGGGCAGCTCTAGTAGAGCAGAAATTTGACGAACTGACTTGTTGGAAAGGAGGCATCCTATGACGGTGCCATGTTGACAGTCACTGAGCTCTTCAGTATGGCCAATCTACTGCTAATGTTTGATTGTATACACCCGTCAGCAACAGAATCCACTAATTTGAAGGGCTGTCCACATACTTTTGTATATATAGTATGTATCTGTTCCAGAGCTTGTAATGGATTACAACAAGAAAATGGGCTGGGTTGTCCATCTCAACAAACTGAGGATCTATTACAATGTTGGACGCACAGGCAGAAAATGGTGGAAGTATGTGTTTTGGGAGGATGCTCAATATTGCCATCATAACATATTGCATGTAGCAAACAGCTACAGTTGAAGTCGGAAGTTTACATACACCTCAGCCAAATACATTTAAACTCAGTTTTTCACAATTCCTGACATTTAATCCTAGTAAAAATTCCCTGTCTTAGGTCAGTAAGGATCACCACTTTATTTTAAGAATGTGAAATGTCAGAATAATAGTAGAGAGAATTATTTATTTCAGCTTTGATTTCTTTCATCACATTCTCAGCGGGTCAGAAGTTTACATACACTAAATTAGTATTTGGTAGCATTGCCTTTAAATTGTTTAACTTGGGTGAAACGTTTCAGGTAGCCTTCCACAAGCTTCCCACAATAAGTTAGGTGAATTTTGGCCCATTCCTCCTGACAGAGCTGGTGTAACTGAGTTAGGTTTGTAGGCCTTCTTGCTCGCGCACGCTTTTTCAGTTCTGCCCACAAATTTTCTATAGGATTGAGGTCAGGGCTTTGTGATGGTCACTCCAATACCTTGACTTTGTTGTCCTTAAGCCATTTTGCCACAACTTTGGAAGCATGCTTGGGGCCATTGTCCATTTGGAAGACCCATTTGCGACCAAGCTTTAACTTGGCTCTGTCGCAGCCGGCCGCGACCGGGAGGTCCATGGGGCGACGCACAATTGGCCTAGCGTCGTCCGGGTTAGGGAGGGTTTGTCCGGTAGGGATATCCTTGTCTCATCGCACTCCTGTGGCGGGCCGGGCGCAGTGCGCGCTAACCAAGGTCGCCAGGTGCACGGTGTTATCTCCGACACGTTGGTGCGGCTGGCTTCCCGGGTTGGATGGCTTGGATGGCTGTGTTAAGAAGCAGTGCGGCTTGGTTGGGTTGTGTTTCGGAGGACGCATGGCTTTCGACCTTTGTCTCTCCCGAGCCCGTACGGGAGTTGTAGCGATGAGACAAGATAGTAACTACTAACAATTGGATACCACGAAATTGGGGAGAAAAAGGGGGTAAAATAAAAAATCAATAATAATAATAACAATTTAAAAAAATTCATGATGCCATATATTTTGTGAAGTGCACCAGTCCCTCCTGCAGCAAAGCACCCCCACAACATGACGCTGCCACCCCCGTGCTTCACGGTTGGGATGGTGTTGTTCGGCTTGCAAGCCTCCCCCTTTTTCCTCCAAACATAATGATGGTCATTATGGCAAAACAGTTCTATTTTTGTTTCATCAGACCAGAGGACATTTATCCAAAAAGTACGATCTTTGTCCCCATGTGCAGTTGCAAACCGTAGTCTGGCTTTTTTCATGGCGGTTATGGAGTAGGGGCTTCTTCCTTACTAAGCAGCCTTTCAGGTTATGTCGATATAGGACTCGTTTTACTGTGGATATAGATACTTTTGTACCGGTTTCCTCCAGCATCTTCACAAGGTCCTTTGCTGTTGTTCTGGGTTCAAAGTGCGTTCATCTCTATGAGACAGAATGTGTCTCCTTCCTGAGCGGTATGACGGCTGCGTGGTCCCATGGTGTTTATACTTGCGTACTATTGTTTGTACAGATGAACGTAGTACCTTCAGGCATTTGGAAATAGCTCCCAAGGATGAACCAGACCTGTGGAGGTCTACAATTGTTTTCTGAGGTTTTGGCTGATTTATTTTGATGTCAAGCAAAGAGGCACTGAGTTTGAAGGTAGGCCTTGAAATACATCCACAGGTACACCTCCAATTGACTCAAATGATGTCAATTAGTCAATCAGAAGCTTCTAAAGCCATGACAACATTTTCTGGAATTTTCCAAGCTGTTTAAAGGCACAGGCAACTCAGTGTATGTAAACTTCTGACCCACTGGAATTGTGATACAGTGAATTATAAGTGAAAAAATCTCTGTAAACAGTTTTTGGAAAAATTACTTGTCATGCACAAAGTAGATGTCCTAACCGACTTGCCAAAACTATAATTTGTTTACAAGAAATTTGTGGAGTGGTTGAAAAATGAGTTTTAATGACTTCAACCTAAATGTATATAAACTTCCGACTTCAACTATACATGACCCACAGCATGGTCAAACAAGGTAATGTTTCCAACATTTTCAGACTACTAAACAACTATTGATTTAGAACCACAGCGAGTTACCGCAAGTAGCAAAGAAAACAGGAGCTGCCTTCACTAATCAACATCATCTAATCACCTATGCTTGGTATAAAACAGTGACAACGAAAATATACCAAAAACTATTTAGTCCAGTCAGCATAAGCTAAATATGATGTGGCTGTCCATGGTACTGATTTGTGTTGTTAGTGTGTGCGTAGAAAAAACATATTGACTCACCCTACCCCCTATGCCAATGCCATCCTCCTCTTTCATGTTGCCTAAATGGTCCACTGTTATACAGTAAACACTTTTAGTTTTTGTTGTCCTAGGCTACTTGGCTAAACTACTTGCTCGCTAACCTAACTTCCTTTCATGTGCAACGATACGCCACGCCAGCTAGTTAACATTAGCCTACTACATCTTGTAGTTGATGATCTTCATCCTCTCAGGCCAGGGGCAGAAAGGCCACAACACAACGACATGCAACAATTAAATGTGTTTCTGTCAATAATGACATTTGGCTTGTGATGTGATTGGTCTGAAGCCAAATCCAAACTGGCTTCCCTGACATTTTTTTTTGCAATCGACACTACAGGTGGCAACAATGTCATACTCTTTTTGATCAGACAGCATCAGATAGATACTCCACACATACTAAGACAGAGGGGCGCTGTTTCGTTCGCTCGGATGGATGCTTTCTCCACTGAGATACACTTCAATTTGCATGCTGAATGTATGAAACAAAAAGATACATTGTGTTTTTTTCTTGGTATATTTTCTTGGTAAATTCTTCCTTTGGCATCCATGAATATACGCCACTGATAGATACGCATTGGGCGTATTTTTGACAGATATCCTTAAGGATATTACAAGGTTAAAAAAGGAACCTTAAACCTCTTAGATGTAAAGTCCCCTGTTTTGGGGACCTGTGTGGTTCTGGTACCGGTTTCGACTGACATTTTTCAGTTTCGACCGACACCCGAGATTGAAATGGCTTGCATTGAGCGGCAGCCATGATACTCATGGACACAGGAGTATGTCTGAAACCAGGATGTGAAACCTGACACCACATGAAGCTGGGATGTCCCTCCAACCATTTAATTCGCTATTCCGATTGTCCATCAACTCCTGGCTGAACCCTATGTCACAGCCACTAACAACAATATGCCTGAAATCCTTACCTGGTAACCCAGCAGGAGATTGCAGTTTCGTCGCTGTAACACATTCAGAGATCGATTCATAGCCATTCATATAAAATAATTTATAGACTTTAAATGAACACCACTTTCTGTTTGTCATAGATGGAAATTATTAATATGAAAGGCGGGTTCCTAACAAGTTCAGGAAGCCAAGCTAGGCTCTGAGAAATTCACAGCGATGGGGGCAGACGGTTTGATCAAGAGAGACCTTTAGAAAATATGCACATTTTCTCTAACACTCAATACACAAATATGTATTTTAAAGTTATAAGGATGGTGATTTTTTTGTTGTCATTTTATATATTGATTATACTCTATTTAGGAAGAGAAAAAAAGCCTTATTCATAGTTTTGTTGAATAGGAAATACATCAGATACTTATATCATATTTGTACTGTGTACTTGAGCTTTTGTCCTCAAAAGTAACTAGACTTCAGCAATTTAAAACATTTTTTTACCAGAAAGGTGAGATTTTATCCTTTCTTGGAGTATTTAGAATTACTAGTTATTTTTTATGGCCCTCATGATAAATAATTACGTTTGGGGAGTACGTAGATGATATTTTTGATTACATTTAAGAGGTTTTAAGGTTAATTTAAGAACCCATACTCTGCCATCAGTTTGTTTTTAAACGTTTGTAGTGCTTTTGAGAACCCTTTTTAAAAAGAGTGGTTTGTTTGCTTTGGAACCAGCAGTGAGCTCGTGATTAAAGGGCGCTTGTATGTATAATTCGAATGGAGACCATTGGTTCAAAGACGCACTGGAGGTGGGAAGTGCACGGATGGTTGGAGACACGGCAGGTGAGAGACGACTTGCAACGGATCGACGTGAAAGGTGGGTAAATGGTAGCTATTCACTAGCTAACAATAATAATTCAAACTATTATTTAAAAAAAACAGTACAATCAAATCAAATGTTATTTGTCACATGCGCCAAATACAACAGGTATACAACCTTACAGTGAAATGCTTACTTACAAGCCCTTAACCAACAATGCAGTTAAGAAAAATAAGTGTTAAGTAAAAAATCAAATAAATCAAATAGAAAAACAACAAATAATTAAAGAGCAACTTTAATTCAGCACTACGGTACCGAGTCAATGTGCGGGGGCACAGGTTAGTAGAGGTAATACGTACATGTAGGTAAACTGACTGCATCGATAATAAACAGAGTAGCAGCAGAGTAAAAATGGGGGTGAGGGGGGTCAATGCAAATAGTCCAGATAGCCTTTTGATTAACTGTTCAGGAGTCTTATGGCTTGGGGGTAGAAGCTGTTAAGAAGCCTTTTGGACCTAGACTTAGCACTCCAGGTACCGCTTGCCGTGTGGTAGCAGAGATAACAGTCTGACTAGCGTGGCTGGAGTCTTTGGCAATTTTTAGGGCCTTCCTCTGACAACGCCTGGTATAGAGGTCCTGGATGGTAGGAAGATTGGCCCCAGTGATGTACTGGGCCATACGCACTACCCTCTGTAGTGTCTTGTGGTCGGAGGCTGAGCAGTTGTCATACCAGGAGGTGATGCAACTAGTCAGGATGCTCTCGATGGTAGAACCTTCTGAGGAGCTATGCCAAATCTAGTAATGTACTCTGTTTTCATCAGCTAGCCAAGCTGTAATGTTAGCTGATAATTGTTGGTACGTTTTAGCTAATGTTTTGTGGTCCCGAGGGGCTCAGCGGTCTAAGGCACTGCATGCTAGAGGCGTCATTACAGACCCTGGTTCGATTCCAGGCTGTATCACAACCGGCCGTGATTGGAGTCTCGAAGGGAGGCGCACAATTGGCCCAGCGTCGTTAGGGTTTGGCCGGGGTAGGCCGTCATTGTAAATAAGAATTTGTTCTTAACTGACTTGGCTAGTTAAAAAAAAGAAAAGTTAGCTAGCTAGTGACAGTTACTGTAACTTTAGCTAGCTAGATTCAATATTTAGAAATGTTAGTCCTGAAATGTTAACCCTGATACACTCTCACCATCTCCTTCCATCCTCCTCCCTTCAAGACTTTAGTCCCTGTCTTATTCTGCCTCTGTCCAGTTACAGCATTAAAGCAGCAATGTGTAACTTTTTGGGTGACTTGACCAAATTCACATAGAAATGTGTGTTATAGATATGTGATTATCATTGAAAGCAAGTATAAGAAGTGGTAGATCTGTTCTATGTGTGCTGTTTCTATGCTTCATGTTCCTAAGTTTTTTACTTTTGGTTTTGTACACCAGCTTCAAACAGCTGAAAATACAATATTTTTGTTTATGGAAAATATATTTCACAGCGGTTTAGATGGTACAGTGACTCTACACTATACTTGCTTGTTTTGTCACATAAACTGAAATTAGGAAAACTATTAGAAGTTTAGCAACCAGGAAATGGAAGAGTTATTTCTGCATAGTGCATCTAAGTTGTTGAGAGTTTGGGTGCTGTGAGAAACTCAGCCTCCATAAACAGGTAAGACACACACGCACACACACACACACACACACACAGATGAACCAATCTAGGTTGTTAAACTTGCAACACAGGATACTGAGTTGTAAACTTGACAAAATATTTTAAACCCATGATAGACTCTCTCACCATCTCTTTCTATCCTCCTCCCTTTAGTCCTTGTCTTATCCTGCCCCTGCCCCTGCCCCTGCCCCTGTCCAGTTAAGTTTTAGAGAGTTTGGGAGCTGTGATAGAGAAATGTATCAACCTCCACAAACAGGTAAGACACACAGAGAGAGTGGGATGACCCAATGTAGGTAATGTTAAACTTGACAAAAAGAAGAATAAATAAATCACATTAGTGAGATGCATTTGATATTGAATACTCATGTTGTGTTTGTGTCTAATTTACAGTATGTCTATCAGGATGGTGCATTGGGGTGGCCTGTTCGGTCCTCAGCATTTCAGACCAAAGCAAGACAATGTTTAAAGCTCACTATGGATTTACAAACAGCTTAGCCTCTATAAAGTATTTGGATTGCATTTGCACTGTGATTGTGTGTTCTGTGTTATCCCTTTTGTCTTTTCCAATACTAACTAAATGGTGCTCATTCAAAAGTATTCCTCGTTGAAAGAACAGACGGGGAAGGGATATGTATGAATTCTTCAATTTTCCTACTCACATGAATTCACACACTAATAACCTTTTTAACACCATTGTTCCTACCCAGACCATAATGTGCTGGCTTGGATATTTCCTTCTCACATTGTTTATTCCATCACATTTCCAGCAGCATAACAAGACGAGTAAACCAGCTCCAATTGATTTTAATTTTGGAAATATGTTCCGAAGTATTCCCTTGCATTATAGAGAGACACGTGATCTTACAAAAACCCAAGCAAGGTTTGAAATGATTAGGTTAAATATTCTATCTGTTTGGCCTTCTTGCGGTCAATTTGCAATCTACAAATGATTTGTAATTACGTTCCCCGCCCCAACCATCCACTTAAGAGAAGAAGAAAAATAAAGAAAAAAAGATCAAATACATTTCAAAATCGTCCTGCGGTTGAATCTAGTTGATTATCCCTGCTCTATAATATTCTAATCCTGCCTTTTTATTACACACCCTCCAATTTAAGGTATCAAGGTCAGTGCAGCCATTTTGCTCCTCCCCTACCTCCTCAAAGAAGATAAAAGTGGGCTGTATATCACAGACAGGTTATGTATTTGCCAGCAGACGAATGAATAAATGCAAGGTTAGTAGTAATACTGTGTAAGGTGTGATCAGTTGTTAACTTACTGTTTGAAATATGACCTGAGTAAGCGTAATTTTTTTAATTTGTATCTTTTATTTGTTTTCTTCTTAGAGCGTGTAAAATTCCCTATACATAATCCCTTTGCCGGATGAGAGCCATGTACAGCTCTTCCTGGATGGAGAGCAGGTCCTAACTGAAGAGCCTAACCCTAAACCTGGGAATTTATGAGGGGGGTAAATTACCAACAAATGTTGAATGGCAAACTTTTTGCTGTAGAGAGGGATAGGGAAACCAGACTACATAGTAACGCGAGGTCGGTTGTAACAGCTAAATGACTCAAATTAGAAACCACTTAGAAAGCTCTTATTTGATGTGCTAATGCTTTGTTCGTGGCTCTACATGCCTATGAGTTTTATTATTGACCCATGAAATATTCTCCATGTATCTAAACATATCATTTTTATCAGTAAGATTAGTATTTTGATTGGTATGGTTGATAACAATAATTTTTATTGTATTTTTAGTATACGTTCCTATCTTGTTGTTGATACATGATCAAATATGAATGTTTGTCAACGGTTGACATTGTATCGGGGATGCAAACTGGTGAGGGTCCAAAAAGGTAACAAAAAATGTGCATATCATTTGCATATTTGCAGAGAATAACAAGTACATAATACATATTTGTACAATCTTAACAGTCTGGAAACATGTTTACGGTAGGCTGGCATTGCTTAATTTATTACATTGGTCAAATTTAATCCACAGACGTGTATTGTGCCATATCACAAAGTGTTGCTGTACTCATGAGCGGGACTATAGGCCTATTTGTTTGGCAAGACAGCTGTGCATGGCTGCATCTCGCTGTTGTCTATGTTTTGGTTATTTGGATCTCCATTCGCCTTTTGTTTACTGTTTACTGTTTACTGTTAATTGATGAGAAAGCCAGAGTTCCCTCCCCTCTGACCTTCTCCAATGGGTTTGGAGAAGGGGGCGAGAAGAGGACACGAGGAGCATGCAACTGAGATTCTTCCAGGGAGAATATCTGTCTGCGCCTCTCCTTTTTTAAAAGGTTCCTCAGGGAAAAGGTTCCTGGAGGCCCTTTAGGTGTTCTGCTGGTGTTGCAATCTGAAAAACCCCTAAAGGTGCCTCCAGGAACCTTTTTTTAAGAGTGTAACTACCGCTTATCAATTGAGAAATAAAATGTTGCTTGATTCAATTGTGCAAAAAAAAAATATCAGTGTTAGTCAAGTAAGTGAACACCCGGGAGGAGAATAGTATAACTTTTAGAAAAACAATTGTTTAACTTACCACCAGAGGTAGGGAGCAAATCACAAATATCACCGTCATGAACACCAGTACTATAAGATGTTCGACCTCTTCGGCCATGGAGAGGACTCTCCGGTCCTTCTTACTCCGAGTTGTCACGGATCCCCCGTTTAGTTTGCGCCTCCGGTACATCAAAACCAGATGGTAAACAACAAAGGCGTTACAAGCCGATATAGCGAGGACTAGGATGAGCATAACGGTTGCGTAAAGGACGGGATAAACTCGGTCTTCCGGCATTAACGGATTCATGTCAATGAAACACCACGTCCCCGGGCAGTACTGCACGTAGTCCCCAAAACCCAAAAAAGGCATGAGGCAAAACACACCGCAAACTAAATAGATGAATGGAATGGTGATGTATCCACAACGTGTGGTGATGTGCCGCCCGTAGAAGTATGGACATCCGATGGAGAGGCATCGCTCAAGCGCCATTGCGAAGAGGACAGATAACGTGGCCAAGCTGAAAAAAGTCATACAGAATCCAAAATACTCACACATTGCGGGAGGGTTACTGTCAATCATAGAAATAATGGTGGTATTAAAGGAGTAGGCTGCCAGGACGAAAGGGCTGACCAGACAGGTGCCCATCAAGTCAGTGACGACCAGCGTGGTGACCAGGACGTGGAAGAGCGACAGTCGCTGCCGGCTCTTGTCCTTCCTGCGACGGATCTCCAGAAGGATCAAAGCGGCCAAGTTCCCTATCACTCCGGCTGAGAACATTATCGCGCTGGTGCGCGGGTTCCCATTGTCGATGTGCAGGTTGCTGTGGCATGGGTCCTTCTCGGTGTCGTTTGCCATAGGAAGAGTTTTGCCTCCGTCCAAGACTTCAGTGCTGATTGGGTGAGATTCCAAAACGATTCACTGTTCCTGAGAATAAGACAGTGCTTTTGTTTCAGCACATCAAACATAAAAAGCGCAAAGTGAAGTATACCAACTTCTATTCCTCTTATGAAATAAAGTTTGTGCCTTTGTTTTGCTTTGCTGTGATCCGGAGCTTGTGATGCGAGATCATGCTACAATTTGATCGAGTATGGAGCCGCGCGCTTTCTCTCTCCACCTTTTCTTCACACAAATTACAACTCTGGCGAAGTCTTGATTCAAAAAATATAGGCACACTTTGCCCTACTTCTATATTGTTTCCTGTCCAGAGAAAAAAATGACAAAAAAGTCTGAACCAGCCCATGTGTTGTCATTCCGTCCATTATTTAAGGGTCTATGTTTTGCCGGCGTTTGTTTTTCTTTGGTAAGGATAACGCGGGTGTTCTGCGTGAGTGAGCCATGGGTTCCTCTCCCTGAATGAGCTGTTTGAGCGAAGTAATGCAGGGACGTCACCGACATGTCGACACACCCTCTCCTCCAATACAGAGGTGGAAAGATTTTAGTCAGAAGAGTGGCACACTCAAGTACAGTTGGAGCTGATTGAGCTGAATGTCATGGTAATGTGGATTACTCTTATTCAATGCATTTTAACATGGTCTTTATGTTTTAGAAGTTCTTATTTCTAGACAAGATCATTGATGACTAGCCTAGTTCTATTGTATAGCCAATAGAGGGGATTAAATTAGATTAAGTAAAAGGCTTCAAGGGTAATTTAATTAATCAAAGTATGACTATAACCTAATCTATATAGCCTCATAATTAAGCTAAAATTCCTGAACTGCTTGGCCTACAAAACTGCAACTCAGAAGTCATGTGCAAAGGGAAACATAATAAACTGTTTTGACTTGAGCCATCATTTGACTTCTGAGAGAACAGAGAATAGTATTTTTTTTACTTTTAATGATGCCCAAGCGACCATATTCCCTCCAGTGTGCCCCTTTCCTGCCCATCTCGCCTTTTCCTTTCCCTTTCTTTGTCCTTTCCCCTACCCAGCTCCCTCTTAAACTGATAGACCACACTCGCATGTTACCCAATCCATGACTTGAGCCAGAGGATAAGGGGATTCCTCCCTCACTGAACCTCTCCTATGCTTTTAAGTCTACATCTTCTATTTGCCTATTTCAGAGACACACTACATATCCCTGTCCTTATCCTTGCCAATGGAATGGCCAGTTTATCCAGGCACAGATAGAATGTATGTCTTAGATTAAAAATGTATGTATCTGTGATGTGACGTCTATACTGGAGGGGACAGACACATGGTCTCCTTGACGAGGTGTCAGGGTTGTGACAGTTATTGGATCCCCCTATGATTAGTAACATGGATAATGTTTTAGACTCCATCCTCCCCACCTGCTTCCCCACCCGTCTGTCTGTCACTCTGTCTGCCGGTCTCTCGACTCGGCACAAACAAGCTGTCAATGTGTGGGTGTTTTTTGTCATGAGAATTTTAAGTGTTTCATTGCTAGTGCTGATACAATTCACAGAGGGTCATTGCATTGTCCTTGTGGCCACGTGACAATGAAAGACAATGAGAGATGTAGTCCTGACCCGCTGACACCAATTTTATGTTCCAACAGGATGTCTGACTAAGAGTTTAAACACATCTTCTGAAGTACTTTGATGGGATCAATCATCTATGGCCTGATGTACAGTGACTCCCATTCATAATTAATTGTGAGTGAACCGGTCAGATTGGCTTTCAACACGGAGGCTAATACCTTAAGAGAAAGCATTCGGGACATTTACCCTCATCCCTTTCACTGTAATTCGATTTCAAGGCACTTACCATGGTGAATAATGCAGATTATTGTCAGAGCCAAATAAAACTGTCACACTAATGAGAAACAAAATGGATCATATAAATCATAAGTCGTTATTTTATTTGGATTTGCAGAAACTCCATAGAAAGCATTTTAATGGAAATATAAAACCCATATTAATACAAATGGCCTTATTCAATTAAAATGGTCTGGGTAAGATGAGACATTTTTATTTTTGGATTCTTATCAACAAACAGGATGTTTATTGTAACAGACAAAAAGGCACCTACAGTAACCGCGTGTTCATTCAACATGTTTTGTGGCAACACTGGAAGATGTTCATTTTTGTAAATCGGAAACGTCGTTATGCCCCAAACCAAAGAAAACTGACAGAAACAGGACTTGTCCAATAAGAAACACTCATTTTTGTTTTCAGATTCAAAAGGTTTCACTATGGTTTGCCCTACTGAACACAAGCCTGGTTACGCTCCTTTTTGTTTTTAGTTTCAAAACACTTTGCCCTTATGTTCATAACAGGTTACTGGTTTTAACTGAAAAGGCCTGGTTTTATAGAAAACTGCGCTTCTGAAAAATGTGTGATCTTTTTCAAAAGGTCCCATAGAATGTGATCAGGGGAACCGAGATCTACACAAGGGCCAAAATAGGAAATAGGGGTTGTATGGACTGCCTGTGTAAAACGTAACGTTATGACTATAACTACTGACCACGGAGAAGGAGAGCCCGCAGTCCTTGGTAGCTGGCCGCGTCAGTGGCACTGTGTTATCCTCAAAGCTGGCAAAGAAGGTGTTTAGCTTGTCTGGGAGCAGGGCGTCGGTGTACGCGACGTAGCTGGTATTCCTTTTGTTGTCAGTGATTGTCTGTAGACCCTGCCACATACGTCTCGTGTCTGAGCCGTTGATTTGAAACTCCACTTTGTCTCTATACTAACGTTTGATTGCCTTACAGAGGGAATGACCACTGTTTGTATTCTGCCATATTCCCAGTCACCTTGCCATGGTTAAATGCAGTGATTTGCGCTTTCAGTTTAGCGTGAATGCTGCCATCTATCCACGGTTTCTGGTTAGGGTAGGTTTTTATAGTCATAGTGGGTACAAAATCTCCTATACACTTCTTGATAAACTCAGTAACCGTCTCGGTGTACACGTCAATATTATCATCCGCAGCTACCCGGAACATATCCCAGTCCGTGTGATCAAAACAATCTTGAAGCATCTGATTGGTCAGACCAGCGAGGAATAGTTCTTTGCATGGGTACTTCCTGTTTGAGTTTCTGCCTATAGGAAGGGAGGAGCAAAATGGAGTCGTGGTCAGATTTGACGAAAGGAGGGTGGGGAAGGGCCTTGTATGCATTCCGGAAATTGGATTAGCAATGGTCGAGTGTTTTTCCAACATGAGTGCTACAGTTTTTATGCTGATCAAATTTAGAAAGCCTTATCCTCAAATTTGCTTTGTTAAAATCCCCCATTACATTAAATGCAGCCTCAGGATATATGGTTTTCAGTTTGCATAAAGCTCAGTGTAGTTCCTTGAGGGCCGTCGTGGTATCGGCTTGAGGCGGGTTATACACGGCTGTGACAATAACCAAAGAGATAATACGGTCGGCATTTGATTGTAAGGTATTCTAGTTTGGGTGAACAAAAGGACTTATGTTCCTGTATGTCATTATAATTATACCATGAGTCGTTAATCATGAAACATACACCCCCGCCCTTCTTCTTCCCGGAGAGATGTTTATTCCTGTCGGCGCGATGGACTGAGAATCCAGATGACTGGACCGACTCCGACAGTATATTCTGGGAGAGCCATGTTTCCGTGAAACAGAGTATGTTACAATCCCCGATGTCTCTCCGGTAAGAAACCCTTGCTCGGATTTCGTCAACCTTGTTATCCAGGGACTGTACATTAGCGAGTAATATACTCGGAAGCAGTGGGTGGTGTATGCGCCTCCTAAGTCTGACTTGAAGACCGCTCCGACTACCTCTTCTCCGCTGGCGTTGTTTTGGGTCAGCCTCAGGAATCAGTTCAATTGCCCTGGGTGGTGCGAACAAAGGATCCGCTTTGGGGGAAGTAATATTCCTGATCGTAATGCTGGTAATACTTGTGAGTTATCACCGTTCTGATACCCAATAGTTCTTCCCGGCTGTATGTAATAACATTTTCTGGGCTAACAGTGTAAGAAATAATACATTAAAAAATGTATACTGCAAAGTTTCCTAAGAACTAGAAGCAAAGCAGCCTTCTCTGTCGGCGCCATCTTAGAACACCACTGACTCTTTTGAATAGTAACCAAGACCGGCGGGTGCGAGTCGGAAACTGGTCATAGCTAGAGTTTGTAGATGGAGAATTTTCGACCTTCTCCACTCTGCTAGAGAAGGGCCTTCACGTTGCATGGATTTTTCTCCTCAAACTCCACAAGGGATGTGTGGTGAGGGATGCATTGGGAAATAATTTTCATTTAGGTTTTTGTTATTTTAGATTTTGCACCTAGATGTTCAGGGTTTGAATGTTCTTTGTTACTGGGGTTCCAATATCATCTTGATGTACAAAAATAACGCAACATATGACTATTGACATTACGTTTGTGTCCCTTAATGTGAATGGTTTGAACAATGCTATTAAGAGAAGTAAGGTTATTGCAAAAATAAAAAAGGAGAAAGCACAGGCCATATTCCTCTAAGAAACACATTTATCACAATTGGAACACAATTTTTTTTTAAAGTTTGGTTTTAAAAACACATTCTACAGCTCTTTTAAACAGAAATACAAGAGTGGGGTGGCAATCCGTATTCCAAACTCAGTTCATTTTGAAAGTATTAAGGAAATGAATGACAAAGAGGGGAGATTTACGGTAGTAAAGGGGAAAATAGAACATAAAGAGGTAACGTTCGTTAATGTTCATGCCCCTCCAGAGAGTGACAAGTTTTTTTTTACACATTCAGTTGAAACCATTGCATCAGAAGCAGAGGGGATTGTGCGGGTGATCTGAACGTTGTGTTAAATAATAATCTGGACACGACAGTACTAAGATAATCAACTTTGTAAGCTGCATTTTATTTAACACCTCATTGATAGAACTGGGACTAATTGATATCTGGAGGGACCTCCACCCATTGGAAAGGGATTATACCCATTACTCTGTCCCTCACTCAGTCTCGCACACCAAGACAGCCGTGAAGAGGGCACAACAAATCCTATTCCCCCTTAGGAGACTGAAAAGATTTGGCATGGGTCCTCAAATCCTCAAAAGGTTTTACAGCTGCACCATCAAGAGCATCCTGACGGGTTGCATCACTGCCTGGTATGGCAACTGCTCGGCCTCCGACCGCAAGGCACTACTGAGGGTAGTGCGTACGGCCCAATACATAACCGGGGCCAAGCTTCCTGCCATCCAGGACCTCTATAACAGGAGGTGTCAGAGGAAGGCCCTAAAAATTGTCAAAGACTCCAGCCACCCTAGTCATAGACTGTTCTCTCTGCTACAGCACGGCAAGCGGTACCGGAGCGCTAAATCTAGGTCCAAGAGGCTTCTAAACAGCTTCTACCCCCAAGCCATAAGACTCCTGAACAGTTAATCAAATGGCTGCCCAGACTATTTGCCTTGCCCCCCCCCCCCATTCTACGCTGCTGCTATTCTCTGTTATTATCTATTATCTGTCACTTTAATAACTCTACCTACATGTACATATTACCTCAATACCGGTGCCCCCGGACATTGACTCTGTACCAGTACCCCCTGTATATAGCCCCGCTACTGTTATTTACTGCTGCTCTTTGTTATTTGTTATTTTATCTCTTACTTTTTGGGGGGGTATTTTCTTAAAACTGCATTGTTGGTTAATGGCTTGTAAGTAAGCATTTCACTGTAAGGTCTACACCTGTTGTATTCGGCGCAAGTGACAAATAACAATTTAATTTGAGAGAGACAGAGTATCTGCCTATCTTTTGACGCCCACCACCACTGACATATTGTCAGCCCCGTGCCTTTTTGTAACCAGGAATACTGTCTGTACCAGCAGTCCCAGAGCTTTGACATAGGAACCACTCGGATTGCCTGTTTCTGGAGACGGAGGATATTTCCTCCCTCAAAACGGGCACTGAGGCCTCAGGAACAGTCGACGTGATGATACGGGAGAAGCGTGGGTGACGAACAACAAATGATAGCCTGTACCCTGACGTCACTGTTCGCATGATCCAGGGTGACACTAAGCATTGCGCGCCATTGGTCGGAGCAGACAGCGAGAGTCCCTGGGAGTGGGCTGGAAGAGATAGGTTCTTCTTCCATTTCAACCACTCTTGACAACCGTGTGTCTGCACATGGAGAAGGAACACTTTTCATCAAACTCACATACGGAAGACACACTTTTAACACCCGTGAGCACTGTGGAACTTGGTTGAGTGTGCTAAGGTTTGCTTAAAGACCGGTCTACTCTGGGTACACGGGTTCCGGTGATCAGTGACGTACCCTAATTGGCCATGCCACTTGGGGGTACTGTTGTCATAACAAGCTTTATCTGGTTAGGCGGTAAGATGCGTTCTGGCACACAGTGCTGGACCGCACCAATAAAAAAATAGACCCAGGGAAAAAAATGGAGTTATGGAGATTACCTTACCAACCGGTCATACGTACTAGCGCAAAGATTATTGTAACCTAGCTGGAAATGTGACAGACAGCTCTGAAAAACTGACCCCTTCTGTTGTAACAGATAGGAGCGATTCGTAATTTAATCTAATTCCCAGGAATGAATAGCGTTGTGCTGGAGACAGACAGCTCATTTCGGGGCTCATATGAACCATGTGTGGGATAATAGCGTGGTCGTGTCCTACCCTGCTCATTCCCTCGACTCCGCTAGCAACAACTAATCACCGAAATCGCCCATGACCATGGCCGCAAGAAGATGTTTTGGGGTGGGGATGCAGCAGAGATTTTTCTCCACTCTGCTGACGAGTATTTGTCTCCATTAATAAAGGAGCATGCAGTTTTTTTTATTAGGGGGTGCTGCAGCACCCTCAGCACCCCTACTTCCTGTGGCAATGCCCATAACCTGTATCACTAGACACCTCATAGGGGACTAGTGAGCTGCAGACAGTAATCAGCAATGAATCCCAGTAATAAGACACCTATGCGGGAGGGGCGCCCCCTTGAAGACAGTGACCAAACTGGTAACTCTCACTCTGGAAGATTGATATACCCCTTGAACACGGTGGAACGTGGGGTAACAGAGGGAGCAGCATTAAACATGGACAAGCTTCCAACGTACGCTGTGCTTCCGTGAGACTGTATAGCCTGCATGAAGGGGTCTCTGGCAATGGCTGATGTAGTACCCCGTTTGCCAAATGTGGGAGCACTGCTGTTTGTCACAGTAATGTTTTTGCGGAGGGGTGTACTGGTCACTCAGACCCGTGCCAAGGACCGACGCTCCGGGGGTTACCCCAATCAAGTGCTCGGGGGGCTGCTTCTTCATTGGAGGTGCAGGCAAACGCCCTCCAACTCCATGAACTGGAAATAGGAATAGGGTTACATAACACCGAGGGAAAACTAGTAAGTATCACTCACCGGAAGTTAAGTATGCTAGCCGACATTAGCCAGGAGGCTTTTTAGCATAAGCTTGGCTAGCTAGCCTCTTTGACCACAGCATGGCCCATTTTAGAATAACCAAGTGACCTAACACTATGCATATCGAACAAGAGAGCTACCCCAGCAACTACACCGTGGGGAGGCAGGAATAGCTAGTAATAGCTAGCGCGCCTCTGCGAGTTACCCAACCTGGCTAGCATGCTATGCAGCACTCATTTAGCTAGCCCAGTTTTGAAAGTCCACGTAGGACCGGATCACCGTGCTGGGACCACCCAATCTGTCTCCGCTTCCTGCACCTCGTTTCCAGCCGAGATACCCGGCATCCGGGAAAGGAAAGTCGCCATTGGTAATTCCAATCTTATGTGGCAATGCCCACACGGACTGGTTCGAGCGAGGGCCGCCTGAGCATGTTCCATGCCAAGACTACACATAGATCTGAGTATCTTTCAGAGAAATACTATAACTGCATGACTGGGGGCATGGTCTCCACCCTCTGTCGTTTTCTTAGCCATCTTACTTATTGCACCAGCAAATTGAAGAATATCTAATTGTTTGTGATTAGAAAATGTATGAGACCAAGTACAACCTTCAGTACAGAATGTCCAGGGGGTGAGCATGCTCTACCACTATGGGACAGTTTAGTTGGTGCAATGTAAGACAGTCTCATTATCCAATTGTTTGTTGTAGTAGCGTGAATGGTTCATGTTCACACAGAGATGAAGAGAGGAATAATTTAAGGAATTAATCCGAGCCTCACGCTTATCACCTGCGGAAGGCGCAGATTTCATTGGCGCTGTCAGGCCAAACATCATAGTATGTTGTACCGAAAGTTGTACCGAAATTGACTGACTGAAAGGGAACTCTGACTCAGTAGTTATGGATATGTTGAACAGTTCTTCTCTCGACTAAAATGTGAAATGGATGTTGCTGTTGAGGGGTTATATGTTGTCATGGTCTATAGCAGTATGTTTACCTCAGGGCCCCTACAATGTCAGAACTTTCACATTGAGTATCTTATTGAAGGTGCAATCTGGGATTCGAAAAACAACAAAGCAGGCAACCTGTCCTTGTTTTGCTAAACAGCAGAGGGATGGGGCTGGACAAATGTAAGCACTCTTAATTTCAAACAGAATATTGGATAGGGCTGTGATGGTCATGACATTTTGTCAGCCGGTTATTGTCATGCAAAAGTATGCCGGTCTCACGGTAATTTACTGTTAATTAACATAAACATGTTTAGCATCTCCAGGCCTCCATGCATACAAGCAGCATACAAGCCGCTGATGCAGGTCTTTGGAACATCTACATACACAAGAAATCCATAATTTATTTTAGTCAGGTCTAAAGAAACATTATGATATGAAGAAAATGTTTTCAGAAGAACAGAATATGAGTTGGCCAATTGCAAGTTATCTGGCTATGCTCCGTGCCATCAACTGTAGGTTTGTTCATTTAGCTGATAAGATATGCTTATAAGTCCCGTGCCATTATGTTATATTATATGATTTTATAGTAAGAACAATATAATTGACCTTAGCTGACTAAAATAGGATATTTTTCCCATTCCGGAGCAAGTGCGCATATGAAGTGGCTATGTTCAGCATAAAAGTCATCATTTGAAACAGGTGTTATATGCTAGATTTAGATTTATTTGGCAACTTTAGTTGTGAATGATACAAACAGAATGTTTTAGAAATTAAAACATATAGGGGCTGCATGATGCGACTCTAGGCTGTTGATGATTTTGAGAAAGTCACAAAATATCATGTTTACACCCGCTTCCCCTCTGTCACCAGTGTATTCTTTATTACGCACACCTGCCACCATCGTTACACGCACCTGCGCTTCATGAGACTCACCTGTACTCCATCACCTTCCTGATTACCTCCCCTATATCTGTCACTCCCTTTGGTTCTTTACCCAGGCATTATTGTTTCTGTTCCTGTGTTTCTTGTCTGTACGCTACTTGAGTTTCTTATGTTTCATTCATTCATGTATTTATTAAATTCACTCCCTGTACTTGCATCCCGATTCTTAACATACACGTTACACAAAAAAAGCTTGCGCTCTGTTCCTAGTCTCAGGCTGCACAGCTTTCATCAAGTGATCATATTTTCACCCATCAGACTATTCTCAATTGAATCTTGTCTTTACTATGTGAAATTAGTTTTGATTTCGACTGGCTCATTATCAAATGGGCAGGAACAGTAGCAGGGGGAAAAGACATGTAATCTGTATGCACTTGAATAGTGAATGGAGGCTGCCTGCTTTCCCACCGGTCCCGTTTTTTTAATGATGCCTGGTAGGCTACTTCGGTTTTATAGCGGAGCTGTGCTTAATATGAGCGGCTGAGAAATAAATATAAGAACACTTATTTCACCCCACTCAACAAACACTGTTTGAGGAGCTTGCTTTCGCTGCGCGACAGCTGATGCCCTATTTTGCCCAAACTGTATGCCATGGGCTCTCCAACCCTGTTCCTGCAGCTACCCAGTGCTAAAATTGGGAAACCATGTGAAATCTGTTTGGTAACATCAATAGTAACATGTTCTCGCAATTAAACATTTAACTAAACTGTTGACAGCTACTCTGCACGCTCGAGAAAGCAATAAAGAAGGAGCGAGAGGAGGAGACGAAACACATGGTTGTGAGATATTCTGTGTCGCTAAAGGTAATGTGCCACCCAATTATTATGAAAATATTAAAACAATCAAATACAAATTCACTGTAATTGTAGGCTAACTGTAAGCCTCCATGCACAACCAATGAACCAACAGCATCGCCTAGGGCTATACGTTCTCTCCCAGACTCATGGATAGAAATGTGGGAGCATGAGGTAACCAGTCCATCCAGTATGCATAATAATACAGTCAACAATCAAAGGCGATTACTCAAATTTGATACATTTTGGAGTATAGGCTAGAGACCAATTATGTACCAAAGACATCTTAATTCGGTTTTGTTTTAAGTTTTTCTGCCTGTATAATATGTGGTAGGCTATGTATTGTATAAGGCACAATCATCATTTTTATATATTGTTTTTCGGGGGGTTTGGGCTCATAAGTCTATGCGTATGCAAAAGCTCTATGTGTATAGGTGTTTTGAATTAATCATCACCTTAGAAAGCTGTCCATTTCTTTGTAGAAAAATGAATCCATGATTTTGTCACTTCTAGGTTAGACTACTGCAATGCTCTCCTTTCTGGCTACCCGGATAAAGCACTAAATAAACTTAAATTGGTGCTAAACACAGCTGCTAGAAACTTGACTAGAACCCAAAAAATTATAATTTGATCATATTACTCCAGTGCTAGCCTCYCTACACTGGCTTCCTGTTAAGGCTAGGGCTGATTTAAAGGTTTTACTGCTAACCTACAAAGCATTACATGGGCTTGCTCCTACCTATCTTTCCGATTTGGTCCTGCCATACATACGTACTAACACGTACGCTACGGACACAAGACGCAGGCCTCCTTACTGTCCCTAGAATTTCTAAGCAAACAGCTGGAGGCAGGGCTTTCTCCTATAGAGTTCAATTTTTATGGAATATTCTGCCTATCCATGTGAGAGATGCAGACACGGTCTCAACCTTTAAGTCTTTATTGAAGACTCATCTCTTCAGTAGGTCCTATGATTGAGTGTAGTCTGGCCCAGGAGTGTGAAGGTGAACGGAAAGGCACTGGAGCAACGAACTTGCTGTCTCTGCCTGTCCGGTTCCCCTCTCTCCACTGGGATTCTCTGCCTCAAACCCTATTACAGGGGCTGAGTCACTGGCTTACTGGTGCTCTTCCATGCCGTCCCTAGGAGGGGTGTGTCACTTGAGTGGGTTGAGTCACTGACATGATCTTCCTGTCCGGGTTGGCGCCCCCCCTTGGGTTCGTGTTGTGGGGGAGATCTGTGTGGGCTATACTTGGCCTTGTCTCAGGATAGTAAATTGGTGGTTGAAAATTTCCCTCTAGTGGTGTGGGGGCTGTGCTTTGGCAAAGTGGGTGGGGTTATATCCTGCCTGTTTGGCCCTGTCCGGGGGTATCATCGGACGGGGCCACAGTGTCTCCCAACCCCTCCTGTCTCAGCCTCCAGTATTTATGCTGTAATAGTTTGTGTCGGGGGGCTAGGGTCAGTCTGTTATATCTGGAGTATTTCCCCTGTCTTATCTGGTGTCCTGTGTGAATTTAAGTATGCTCTCTCTAATTCTCTCTCTCTCTTTCTCTTTCTTTCTCTCGGAGGACCTGAGCCTTAGGACCATGCCTCAGGACTACCTGGCCTGATGACTCCTTGCTGTCCCCAGTCCACCTGGTCGTGCTGCTGCTCCAGTTTCAACTGCGGCTATGGAGGTGCACAGCAGGTGTGGTAGAGATACTCTGAATGATCGGCTATGAAAAACCAACTGACATTTACTCCTGAGGTGCTGACCTGTTGCACCCTCTACAACCACTGTGATTATTATTATCCATTATCATCTATGAACATTTGAACATCTTGGCCATGTTCTGTTATAATCTCCACCCAGCACAGCCAGAAGAGGACTGGCCACCCCTCATAGCCTGGTTCTTCCTATGTTCCTTTCTAGGGAGTTTTTCCTAGCCACCGTGCTTCTACACCTGCATTGCTTGCTGTTTGGGGTTTTAGGCTGGGTTTCTGTACAGCACTTTGTGACATCAGCTGATGTAAGAAGGGCTTTATAAAATACATTTGATTGTGTTAGGCTTTGAAACAACATCCACAATGACCATGTTTTACACTCAGTTTCAACCTGGTGTTGAACTTTTGTCAAATTGATCATCATAGTGAGGTGAGTTTTAAAAGCAGGATACTGTTTTCATGATAAGTCTTTGATGTGATTGTTGATTGCATTTGCATTGGTGTCAGAGGGTGTCAGAGTTGTTAGAGGGACAATAGAGCCCCGAGTACCAGGCCATTAGGAACTGATGGTCATTAGCAAGTTGGGGTGGCAGGTAGCCTAGTGGTTAGAGCGTTGGGCCAGTTGCCAGAAAGTTGCTGGATCGAACCCCTGAGCTGACAAGGTAAAAATATGTTGATCTACCCCTGAACAAGACTGTTCCCCAGTAGGCTGTCATTCTAAATAAGATTTTTTTCGTAACTGACTTGCCTTGTTAAATAAAGGTGAAATAAATAAAAAATAAATAAAAAATAAATAAAAAATAAATAATAATACTACCATAGCATGTCCAGAGTGCATAAAATGAGATTACCATGACTCAAAGGTCACGTGGAATTTTACTGTAGTCATGACTCATGACAGCTGGTGTGGTAACAGCCCTAGCTGTGGATCCCTTACAAAAAAGATTGCAGTATAACTGCAGTACACTTTTATATAACTGAAAATACTGCATCCAAAATACCTTTTTTTACTGCAGTAATTTTGCAATGTATGCAGTTACAGTGCAGTACAACTGCAGTTCAACTACAGTACACTGCAGTTATTCTGAAATCACTGCATACAAAATGCCACTGTCGACTGCAGTTACCGCACTTTCAAAACTGCAATCTTTTTTGTAAAGAATGCAAGGACTGACCATCCATGAGCTCAAAATTATAGTTTTAACTATGTTTTGAAGCTATACAGTGTTTGTTTACAATCACATTGTTTACAAACAATGGTGTGCAATAAGCTCATAGTTTGGGTCTGCTGGGGCACAACAATTACACTAAGGCATAGTCATTCATTTCAAGTGTTAATTGGTGATAACAGGCACCCAACATTTTACTGCCTTGGTTTTTACTGCCTTGGAGCCTTCAAATAGGTAAGCAGCTGCTCTTGTTGATTGCCTGGAAACCATCCCGCCCCACTTATGTTAGAAGTTCAGAACGAGAAAGTGTAGGCTAGATACAAATAATTACCCAAATTGAATATCATTAAACAAAATAATGAGGATTAATAGAGGTGTAGATTACATCTCACATTCCAGTGTTCGAATTTGTTAACAAGGCTGCATGGGATTTCTCTTAATGCGACTCCGTGCAGCCAATGGCAATGTCTGCTTTAGGTATAATGCCGGGAGCCACTTCAATCCGATTGCCCCTTTTCGGCTATGCACCTTTTTAAAGCAATGTTCCTGCGTTCGCGGAGACCGCATTCACAGTATTTAAATGATCTTTAAATGTCAAGTGCGCTATTAAGCAGATCTAGCGTAGATCGAAATGAATCCCAGCCTAAACTCAAGTCGAGTTATATTCTTCAAGAATCAATGGCTAAAATATATAATTCATTCCAAAAATGTATGCACCAATCACAGACTGACCCTTTAATCATGGCTTGGGTCCAGCTATTTGATATGCAATAAGGACAGCATTCCAGATACCATGAGGTGTGCTATTATATATGAATTCAATATCTTTCTCTTCCGCCCCCCTGTGGATGTTTAGGGTAACTACACCTAACACGTGTTCAGCTTTGTTGGACAGTTAACAAGACAGCACCATCCACCTCAACCGCTGTAGTATGCAAGTAGTTTCCCCAGATTCATTACTTCCAGTGGTTAGCTGATTCAGAATAAAGATAGAAAAGCTATAATTCATTCATGAGGTGGATGGATCTTATGTAAACATACCTGTTCATTCCACTGGTTATTCCAGCAGGGACACGTGATATTGTCACCATCCATGCAACATTACTGTCATTCAGTTTGACAGAATGTAGTCCGTTTCTCGGTGTGTCAAACTGAGTGTCAAAGTCATGATACATATCTGACCTGGACATATTTGGATTCTCACTGACAGAATGTGTCAAAATGTGTCTCATTCTCTCACTACATTTCTTGTTTTTTCCATTTTCACAGGCTTTTATTCAACGAGTGAGGGAGCTCACCCTTAACGACAAGGGGTGAAAAGGGGCCACATAAAAAAAAATCTGAAGCCCTACAGGGCTTTGTGATATATTTACCAGTGTGGCGCTCTGAAGAATTAAACAAATTAAGGACAAGGGACTTGTGACTTGGGGAGAAAAGGTGCCCTCCACCACGTCAACCCTACCCTGACCACCTACCACATACAAACACACTGGATCACTTCATGTAAATGTTACATTTGTTGTAATAAAATGCATTGCGCAAAACACCAGAATAATTATCACTGTGAATCATTGCAATGTTTGTTTGTTTGTCAATTAATCCTGTAAGGTATTGGTTGCCAACTGGCTATTTGACACGGAAATAGTGTTTTTTATGTTAATTAAAGTCTCAGAAATAAAGATTTACATGTATTCTTAAAGGGGTACAAACGCTTGTCACTTTAGTATGTTATATGGCCAGTATACCACGCCCAAGAGCTGTTCTCATGCATGATCTAATGCGGAGTGCCTGAATACAGCCCTTAGCCGTGGTATATTGGAAATATACCACAAACCCGAGGTGCCTTATTGCTATTACAAACTGCCTGAATATAAACAGTGTAGTTATTCCCTCCGCAAGGCAATCAAAAAAGCGAAATGCCGGTACAGGGACAAGGTGGAGACGCAACTCAACGGCTCCAACACGAGACGCTTTCAGACAAACTAAACACCTTCTTTGCCCGCTTTGAGGATAATACAGTGCCACCGTCATGGCTCGCTAACAAAGTCTGCGCCCCCCCCCCTCCTCCTCAGTGGCTGACATGAGTAAAACATTTAAACATGTTAACCCTTGCAAGGCTGCTTGCCCAGACGGCATCCCTAGCCATGTCCTCAGAGCATGCCCAGACCAGCAGGCTGGTGTGTTTATGGACATATTTAATCGCTCCCTATCCCGGTCTGTTGTCCCCAGATGCTTTAAGATGGATACCATTGTTCCTGTACCCAAGAAGGCAAAGATAACTGATCTAAATGACTACTGCCCTGTAGCACTCACTTCTGTCATCATGAAGTGCTTTGAGAGGCTAGTCAAGGATCATACCACCACCTTATCGGCCACCCTAGACCCACTTCAGTTTGCATACCACCCCAACAGGTCCACATATGACGCAATTGCCATTGCCATTGCACTGCACACTGCCCCATCCCATCTGGACAGAAGTAATACCTACAGTTGAAGTCGGAAGTTTACATACACTTAGGTTGGAGTCATTAACTCGTTTTTCAACCACTCCACAAATTTCTTATTAACAAACTATAGTTTTGGCAAGTCGGTTAGGATATCTACTTTGTGCATTTATAATTCACTATATCACAATTCCAGTGGGTCAGAAGTTTACATACACTAAGTTGACTGTGCCTTTAAACAACTTGGAAAATTCCAGAAAATTATGTCATGGCTTTAGAAGCTTCTGATAGGCTAATTGACATAATTTAAGTCAATTGGAGATATACCTGTGGATGTATTTCAAGGCCTACCTTCAAACACAGTGCCTCTTTGCTTGACATCATGGGAAAATCAAAAGAAATCAGCCAAGACCTCAGAAAAATAATTGTAGTCCTCCACAGGTCTGGTTCATCCTTGGGAGCAATTTCCAAACACATGAAAGTACCACGTTCATCTGTCCAAACAATAGTGCAGAAGTATAAACACCATGGGACCACGCAGATGTCACACCACTCAGGAAGGAGACGCGTTGTCTCCTAGAGATGAATGTACTTTGGTGCAAAAAGTGCAAATCAATTCCAGAACAACCACAAAGGACCTTGTGAAGATGCTGGAGGAAACTGGTACAAAAAGTATCTATAGGAAAACAAGTCCTGTATTGACATAACCTGAAAGGCCGCTCAGCAAGGAAAAAGCCACTGCTCCAAAACCACCGTAAAAAAGCCAGACTAGGGTTTGCAACTGCCCAGAGAAATGTCCTCTGGTCTGATGAAATATAAATTGAACTGTTTGGCCATTATGACCATCGTTATGTTGGGAGGAAAAAGGGGGAGGCTTGCAAGCCGAAGAACTCCATCCCAACCGTGAAGCACGGGGGTGGCAGCATCATGTTGTGGGGGTGCTATGCTGCAGGAAGGACTGGTGCACTTCACAAAATAGATGGCATCATGAGGTAGGAAAATGATGTGGATATATTGAAGAAACATCTCAAGACATCAGTCAGGAAGTTAAAGCTTGGTTCAAATGGGTCTTCCAAATGGACAATGACCGCAAACATACTTCCAAATTTGTGGCAAAATGGCTTAAGGACAACATATTGGAGTGGCCATCATAAAGCCCTGACCTCATTTCTATGGAACATTTGTGGGCAGAACTGAAAAGCGTGTGCGAGCAAGGAAGCCTACAAACCTCAGTTACACCAGCTCTGTCAGGAGGAATGGGCCAGAATTCACCCAACTTATTGTGGGAAGCTTGTGGAAGGCTACCATGAATGTTTGATCCAAGATAAACAATTTAAAGGCAATGCTACCAAATACTAATTGAGTGTATGTAAACTTCTGACCCACTGGGGATGTGAGAAAAGAAATCAAATCTGAAATAAATCACTCTACTATTATTCTGACATTTCACATTCTTAAAATAAAGTGGTGATCCTAACTGACCTAAGACTGTATTTTTACTGAGTTTAAATGTATTATACTTCAACTGTATGTAATACCTACAGCTCAGCATTCAACACCATTGTACCCTCCAAGCTCATCATCAAGCTGGAGGCCCTGGGTCTCAACCCCTCCCTGTGCAACTGGGTCCTGGACTTTCTGACGTGCTCCCTCTGCTGTTTCCTGAAGTCCACGATCATCTCCTTTCTTTTGTTGACGTTGAGTGAGAGGTTATTTTCCTGACACCCCACTCCGAGTGCCCTCACCTCCTCCCTGTAGGCTGCCTTGTCATCGTTGGTAATCAAGCCTACTACTGTTGTGTCGTCTGCAAACTTAATGATTGAGTTGGAGGCATGCTTGGCCATGCAGTCATGGGTGAACAGGGAGTACAGGAGTGGGCTCAGCCCGCACCCTCGTGGGGCCACAGTGTTGAGGATCAGCGCAGTGGAGGTGATGTTTCCTACCTTCACCACCTGGGTGCGGCCCGCCAGGAAGTCCAGGATCCAGTTGCACAGGACGTGGTTCAGACCCAGGGCCTTGAGCTCTGTAATTTTGCCAAAAAGTTCCCAAATGGCCCACCCAGTAAAGGAAACACACCCTGTTTGAAATATCCTGTTTTCCTGTGGTTTTTTTTTAGGAGTTTTTCTGTAGATTTGTCAGATTTTCACTCTCAAAATCACACTTTTTTTAATAGAAAAAAATACAAAAATGTGATGTCTAAGTCCACAACAATGCTGAAACCACATCAATCTGATCGGGTGGCCCAGTCAGGGCTTGGCTTCCCTGTGTCCACCTAGGCCCATCCATGTCTACGCCCCTGATGCAAACAGCCCATGATGACAATTGCACATCACAAATAGCCTACTAACCAACACTTCGGACTGAACTTTTTCAAAAACTGGTTTGCATACCCATTGTTGCTTTAGTTAGCATTTACCAGCAGATATAAGTTGAAACATCTTTCCTACCGTACCGGCTACCGATGTCATTCTTCTGTGAGCTGTTCCATGCCAAAACCAGTTGAGAGCTGCACACTCTTGCTGCTGCTGAAACTAGGCTGTGTGCGGTGCGCATGTGAATATATTTCACGTGCTTTGCGATTGTGTAGGCTACTTTGTACATGAGTTCTCTCTTGTACTACATAATTGATAAGTTGTATACATCAGTAGGGATTAAGGTGTATTGGTAATGACCACTGAAAAAAAAGTGTGTATACGGTTTATATCTGTGTATACACTCCACTACACCACTAGTCCGTTATTGTGTGACAGGTTCGTGATTCGGAAAGGACATCAACCATAATACCAGTGCACTCATGTAGGAGAGTGCACTTCTTGTAAAACACAAAGGCCTATAGGTTCGGCACTGGGAAAACATGTCTATAATAGATGAGGCCGTTAAGATATTAATGGTTCAAGAAAGAAGTATATATTTGGCCTGGCGAAGCGGTTTTATGCGCTGACTGAATGGATTTTATAATAGTGAGTTTTCTACGCCACTGGTCTCGGGAAGAAATTATGAGTCCTCACTGTTCGAGACCGAGTCAAGACCCAGTACAAATGTATCTGACACAAGACCGAGACACTCAATATGTGTACTTCAACACTGGTCGTAAGTCTGAAGCTAGCTAGCCAGGTAGCGAGATAACCAAGTTAGCCAAGTTATCATTGACCTAACGTTAGCTAACCAGACAGTTAATTTGTTAGCTAAAGGTAGTGTCTGCTAATTCGGCAATACTAGCTAGCTACAATGTTAACGTAGATAAAAAGGGAATACAATGACTTATTTGGTTACAATGGCTGAAAGCCCTATCAAAACTAGCAAGATGTTTATCTTATGGGGGGGGGGGGGTGGTCATATCTTATGAAATAGTTTTCTAGCTAGCTATCAAGGTTCAAACTCTGTTGTTGCTATGCAACCTCTTGCTAGCTAGGTAGCATAACAAATTACTAGTTAGACATTTTACAACTTCAGGTGTGTTCTTAAATTCATTTCTGGAGTACCAGAGTTCGCTCGTAAATTCAGAGCATTGTCAGATTGTCCGTTTAGAAATTCAGAGCGTTTCGCTCCCGGAGCGCACACTGGACGCACAGGCCGAGGAGTAGGGTTGATTTGAGCGTTCTGACCTTACAACGGCAGTAATGCACCCAAGCTAACGTTGGCTAGCTTGCTTGCTACTTGCAGACACAAATGAGAGTGACCATTTTACTCGCCCTAGCAGAGCTGGTTAGGCAGTTTTCATGTTATCCAGAGCGATGGTGACTAACTGTGTTGCTGGCAACAATTTAATTACGCTTTTTTGCTGACGTTAATTGACACCGGCCATATTCAACTGGTGTTGAGCGCTCGTAAATACAATATTCTGCGCTCTGGTACACTGAGACGAGAGTGCTCTGAAATCGGAGTAGATAGCGAGAGCGAATTTACAAAAGCACCCGAATGTCCATTGAGAACGCACAACAACTATACCATTTAGTTCAGCTAAGAATGACGGGAATAATTAAGTCAATAAACGTGGGGTAGTTAGTTAGATAGCCTATTGTTAACATAATGGCAATGTTGATGTCTACGTAGCCAACTAACGTTAGGTATCTAGCTAACATACCGGTACATACTGCTGTAATGATATATGTGGTTCATAAGGACAGCGTAGCTAACAAATTGTCAGCCAACATAACGTGTAAGGTAAATTTGAAAAGAAATGACTTTATTACATTGCTGAACATTTTCTTAACATTTGTCCTAATTAGTTAAACCAATGAATTTGTATCTGCTATCATTGGACTTCGGCTGCATATTTTCTGCCATTTTCTAGAAATCTGTAAACGATGTGAAGCCACACCCATTTCCTGAAGAATTTCATCATGGGCCCTAAAGTACGGAAATAGTGTGTTCTGCGTGTATACTTCATATTTTGGCTAATTTAGTACAACATCCGGGAACTTTTGGCATACTAACTATATCCATACTATGACCAATAAGAAAACTATAATATTATGGTGTTTCTTTTCCGAGAAAAACGAAAAACTAAACCCTCAGAGTTTCCGTTAGGATGGAATGGAAAATATTGCGCTGTAGAACGTGATGGTCGCGAGTAGGCTACAGCATAAGAGGATTGGAGGATTCTATATTGTCTAAAGGGCATAACATTTCCACACGCTAATTGTAGTATAACCAATACTCATTTCGCCTATGGTAGGCCTACAGTGTATCTAAAAATATTATTTTCAATGACATGACTCTTCACCAATAATTACATTTAGAGGATTGGAGGATTCTAAATTAATACCTAAGGGCCATTTCCGTTAGGATCTGTGAGAATATCTGAGGGGTTTTTATATAATTCTAAATGAATTAATAATAATAATAATCGCTTTGTTTAAAAGTAATGATATTTTGGAGATTTCGTTTCCATTTAACCTAGAGTGAGAAAAAGGAAATTCTTGAACATGGGGTGAGACATTCTCAATAATGTGTAAATAAAGCCAGTTATTTAGAATTATTTATTTCTGGAGAAACCTAACTTGATTATTTAGCAGACATCACTTGTTTATATTCAGTCAACACATACAGTGGGGAGAACAAGTATTTGATACACTGACAATTTTGCAGGTTTTCCTACTTACAAAGCATGTAGAGGTCTGTATTTTTATCATAGGTACACTTCAACTGTGAGAGAATGAATCTAAAACAAAAATCCAGAAAATCACATTGTATGATTTTTAAGTAATTAATTTGCATTTTATTGCATGACATAAGTATTTGATACATCAGAAAAGCAGAACTGAATATTTGGTACAGAAACCTTAGTTTGCAATTACAGAGATCATACGTTTCCTGTAGTTCTTGACCAGGTTTGCACACACTGCAGCAGGGATTTTGGCCCACTCCTCCATACAGACCTTCTCCAGATCCTTCAGGTTCGGGGCTGTCGCTGGGCAATACGGACTTTCGGCTCCCTCCAAAGATTTTCTATTGGTTCAGGTCTGGAGACTGGCTAGGCCACTCCAGGACCTTGAGATGCTTCTTACGGAGCCACTCCTTAGTTGCCCTGGCTGTGTGTTTCGGGTCGTTGTCATGCTGGAAGACCCAGCCACGACCCATCTTCAATGCTCTTACTGAGGGAAGGAGGTTGTTGGTCAAGATCTCGCAATACATGCCCCATCCATCCTCCCCTCAATACGGTGCAGTCGTCCTGTCCCCTTTGCAGAAAAGCATCCCCAAAGAATGATGTTCCACCTCCATGCTTCACGGTTGGGATGGTGTTCTTGGTTGTACTCATCCTTCTATTCCTCCAAACACGGCGAGTGAGGTTTAGAGCAAAAAGCTCTATTTTTGTCTCATCAGACCACATGACCTTCTCCCATTCCTCCTCTGGATCATCCAGATGGTCATTGGAAAAACTTCAGACGGGCCTGGACATGCGCTGGCTTGAGCAGGGGGACTTGCGTGCGCTGCAGGATTTTAATCCATGACGGCGTAGTGTGTTACTAATGGGTTTCTTTGAGACGTGTCCCAGCTATCTTCAGGTCATTGACCAGGTCCTGCCGTGTAGTTCTGGCTGATCCCTCACATTCCTCATGATCATTGATGCCCCACGAGGTGAGATCTTGCATGGAGCCCCAGACCGAGGGTGATTGACCGTCATCTTGAACTTCTTCCATTTTCTAATAATTGTGCCAACAGTTGTTGCCTTCTCACCAACTGCTTGGCTATTGTCCTGTAGCACATCCCAGCCTTGTACAGGTCTACAATTTATCCCTGATGCCTTACACAGCTCTCTGGTCTTGGCCATTGTGGAGAGGTTGGAGTCTGTTTGATTGAGTGTGTGGACAGGTGTCTTTTATACAGGTAACGAGTTCAAACAGGTGCAGTTAATACAATAATGAGTGGAGAACAGGAGGCTTCTTAAAGAAAAACTAACAGGTCTCTTGAGAGCCGGAATTCTTACTGGTTGGTAGGTGATCAAATACTTATGTCATGCAATAAAATGCAAATTAATTACTTAAAAATCATACAATGTGATTTTCTGGATTTTTGTTTTAGATTCCGTCTCTCACAGTTGAAGGTACCTATGATAAAAATGACAGACCTCTACATGCTTTGTAAGTAGGAAAACCTGCAAAATCGGCAGTGTATCAAATACTTGTTCTCCCCACTGTATATCTTAAGAATATCATGGAATATAATTAAACATTTTCGTTTCTCCATGCTTGTCTCAGAGTAGTGCGAAACAGTGCTAAAATAGTTGTAGGCTATTGCTTAAAATCCTATTGCTTCTAACTTCAATATGCTCTTTAAATAAATAAGACCTACACCACTTTTAACAGTACATTACTCAATACTAGTGAGACTCATGTCGCCTACTGTAGGCCTACAGTATATTGATAAATATGACGTGACTCTCCGCCAATAATTACATGTAGGGGATTAGAGGATTTTAAGTTAAAACCAAAAATCCACCTTATGGGTCTCCCGGTGGCGGCCAGCAGAGGTATCGTACCTGCATCTGTAGCAACGCATTTTGCACTGCGGGAGCACCCATCCACTCCGGAGCTCCCATATCCACAAAGTCTCAAAATACAGAGAGGTATTGGTAAAGGTATATTGTCCTGCTAATAGCCCATAATGTACTATTATAATACTGTACATGGTGTCCAGGTCTGGATAACCAAAACATTACTTTATTAAAGATTATCAGAAAGAATGTTGGTACTTATTTATTTTGATCCAAAGCCATGAATGATTGAGTCACTGAGCTTTATGTAGGTGCCGCTATATGACTGTGTCATCAACTTGATAATATATAACGATATTTTGGAGGTTATTTCATTTTTTTTTTTAAAGAGAGTGCTTGGAATCTGAAAAGGCCAAAATAATATTTGTGAAGGCCAAAACATTTATTTATGTTTTTAGAGGGAGAGTGTAACGTTCGTCTTCCTCCTCGTCTGAGGAGGAGCAAGGATCGGACCAAAGCGCAGCGTGGTTTGAATACATACTATCGTTTATTAAACGAAGAAGAAAAAACACTTGAACAAACTACAAAACAATAAACGACGTGAACAGACCTGAACTTGAGAACATATAAAACATGAACGCACGAACAGGAACAAACGAACGAAACAGTACCGTGTGGCGAACAAACACAGACACAGCAACAATCACCCACAAACAAACAGTGAAAACAGCCTACCTTAATATGGTTCCCAATCAGAGACAATGACAAACACCTGCCTCTGATTGAGAACCATATTAGTCCAAACGAACAAACCTAAACATAGAAACAAACAACATAGACTGACCACCCCAACTCACGCCCTGACCATACTAAATAAAGACAAAACAAGGGAAATAAGGTCGGGAACGTGACAGTACCCCCCCCTCAAGGTGCGGACTCCGGTCGCAAAACCTGAACCTATAGGGGAGGGTCTGGGTGGGCATCTGTCCACGGTGGCGGCTCTGGCGCTGGTCGTGGTCCCCACCCCACCATAGTTAATCCACGCTTCTGTGGCCTCCTCATAATGGTGACCCTCCAAATTAACCCTGTCCAGCGCCGTCTGAGCCGCCCGTCTGTCCTGAGCCTTCAGAGCCGTCCGTCAGTCAGGAGCCGCTAGAGCCGTCCGCAGTCAGGAGCCACCAGAGCCGCCCGCCAGTCAGGAGCAGCCAGAGCGCCCGCCAGTCAGGAGCAGCCAGAGCCGCCCGCCAGTCAGGAGCAGCCAGAGCCGCCCGCCAGTCAGGAGCCAGCCAGAGCCGCCCGCCAGTCAGGAGCAGCCAGAGCGCCCGCCAGTCAGGAGCAGCCAGAGCGCCCATCAGGACCAGAGCGACCGTCGAGCAGCCAAGCTCAGTCAGCCAGGATCTGCCAGAATCGTCAGTCAGCCAGGAGCTGCCAGAGCTACCTGTCACGCCGGTGATGCCGGAATTCCCCCTCAGTCCGGAGCTGCCCCTCAGTCCGGAGCTGCCCCTCAGTCCGGTGCTGCCCCTCAGTCCGGTGCTGCCCCTGCAGTCCGGTGCTGCCCTCAGTCCGGTGCTGCTCCTCCGTCCAGAGGCGCCCATCAGTCCAGTGG